>NW_024723294.1:422500-423863 GCF_018991925.1 Homarus americanus
CCTGTGTGTGTGTGTGTGTGTGTGTGTGTGTGTGTGTGTGTGTGTGTGTGTGTGTGTGTGTGTGTGTGTATGTAACAGCATGTGCACATATGTATATCTATCGTGTCTTGAATATTTGTTTGTTCGTGTACACAATCTTCATCTAATCAACCTAAATATCCATCTTTTATCCATCTACCAATCACCTCCACAATCACCAATCCACGTTGTTTTGTGCAACTCACCAATCACAATCAGTTCTCGCCAACACCCGACGCACCAATCACCTCCCTGGCCTGTGAGGTCACGTTCCGCCGTGTTCACCTCAGTTACAAACATGAGGGAAGACTCGGGCGCCTGCGTTTAGTCCCGTATTAGTGAAGCCCTGTAGCAGCGACCGTGTGGGGTGCTGCCCTAAACCTACCCTAGTTTAATCTAGGTGGGGGGGAGGGAACTGGGGAAGTGGCTGCTGTGTATCCTGGGTGGGGGGAGCAGAAATGTGGGAGTGAGGTGGGGATGTTTGCCGTGCTGGGGGGATTAGTTGGGGAGTGACTGGGAGTTTAGCTATAGTAAGGAGTTTAAGTTGGATGGGAGGAACTGGGAAGTGAGATGGGGTTATTAATTATTTTGGGGAGTTGGATTGTTGAACAGTAACTGGGAGAATGGTGCTTTGGGGGTGGCTAGGGGTAAATGTTATGGGAATAATCAGGGAGAAGAATGGGTTTAGCAAGTGTACTGTGGAGAAATAGCCCAAGAACAAACTGTACCCAGAAGTAACCATATGAACAATTTGTCACTTGGAAAAGTGAGTGATTTACCACCATAAGGATTCCCACTTATCTCGCTTCTAAGCTTAAAGGCACTACCTTTATGCTACATTGACTCACTGGGACGGAGGGTGAAGAAACATTGCTGGTGTTGGAAATAAATGACGTACTTGAGGAGGGAGAGGAAAGGAGGTAGAGAAGAGGAAGGAAGGAGGGAGAGAGAGAGAGAGAGAGAGAGGGTTAAATCAGGGGAAAAAAAGAGATTGAGAGAAAGGAGAAGAAAAGAGGCTGATATAGAAGAGAGGGAGGAGAGTCATGGAAGGAATAGAAGCAGTGTGAAAGACAAGAAAGTGCGAGAGATTAGAGAGAGAGAGAGGGGGGAGGAGAAACTAAAAGTGAAAGAAAATGTAAGAGAAAATGTAGGAAAGAGAGAGAGAGAAAAATTAGAAAGTATCCCATCCCTCTCTCTCTCTCTCTCTCTCTCTCTCTCTCTCTCTCTCTCTCTCTCTCTCTCTCTCTCTCTCTCTCTCTCTCTCTCTCTCTCTCTCTCTCTCTCTCACGGTAAATTGACTGCTCTTCATTACTAATCATCTTATACTTAGACTCCTTTCACATTT
>NW_024723295.1:0-18305 GCF_018991925.1 Homarus americanus
GGGCAAACAAGGTTGAGAACCACTGTCTTAGCGTTATGTAATAGAAAATCTGGTTTTAGTGGCAGGTTAGGTTAGGTTAGGTTAGGTTAGGTCATTTGTGTTTATTACATCCCAATGCTCGAATGTGATGACGGTATATGAGGAACAGACACATCAATTATATAATACAAAAGTGATGAATATTGGTTAAGTTATCCCGTCTGGTTCTCGAGTGAATGTTGGCTCCGTCAATTGGTCAGGTTAGTAGTGAGTGGTTGTAGCCTCTAACCTGACCCTGACCTTAAGACCACAGTCACGAAATGTTGAACTATTTTGCAAAGTTTGTTTGTGGTGTGTGTGTGTGTGCGTGCGTGCGTGTGAGTGTGAGTGTGTGTGTGAGTGTGTGAGTCAGTGTGTGTGTGTGTGTGTGCGTGTGTGTGTGTGTGTGTGTGTGTGTGTGTGTGTGTGTGTGTGTGTGTGTGTGTGTGTGTGTGTGTGTGTGTGTGTGTGTGTGTGTGTGTGTGTGTGTGTGTGTGTGTGTGTGTGAGTGTGTGTGTGTTTGCTTGTTTATCGCTGAACAGGTAACTCGCATTGTGTTTGTTAGGTGAACATCCATAAGAACACTTCGCCCTTTAAGTTTCATAAATTTTCAATGTGATTCATCAATTTGTTTCATTTATCTCGATTTACGATTTTAGTCCCTAATCAAATGAGCAATATGTTTTTAATGTGATTTTATTGTGAACTTTGTGTTTCTCAGTAATTTGTTATATTTTCAGGTGTACAAAAAAAATATACAAAAAAATGGCTAAGTCTTATCTTTCTCATTTAGACTAAAGGAATCTGTGTGTGTTAAGAAAATGAATTGGTGGTCAGCCAAAACAACTGAGGGTCCACCAGAGGGCTTTTCTGTTGACCGAGTCGAATGCCTTCGTTAGGTCAATGAAAGCCATGTACCGATCACGACGCTGATCTCTGCACTTTTTTGTATCTGACGGGCAGCAAAGGTCATGTGAGTGGTACTACATGATGGTCTAAAGCCAGATTGAGATTCTGGGAGGAAGTTTTCTGCTTCAGGAAGAAGTCTGTTAAGGATGACTCGGGCGATAATCTTGCCAGCTATGGACAGTAGCTGCCACAGGCTGACCGGTCTCCCTTGTTCTTATAAATATTGACCATGGAGGAAGTCTTTTAGACCTTGATATTTCCTCCTTTTCCCATACATTCTCCAGAAGAGAGTAGAGACGGCTGGTAAGCAGAGGTCCTCCTGCTCTATACACCTCGGCTGGGATGCCATCAGGCCCTGAGGCTTTGTTATTTTTAATCTGTTTGGTGGCAATAGCTACCTCATCCAGAGATGGAGGATCGCTGAGGTAGGTCAGCTCTGGGTGCTGAAGCACCTGTTGGGTGGTTAGGATATCCACATCAGTGTTTCGGTTGAGCAGTGAATGGTAGTGCTCTTTCCAGCGCTGAAGGAAGCCTTCATCGTCTTTAATTGTGGAGTTACACCATCTGATGAGCGGAGGTGGTCTGCGCCGCAAGTGATTGGCCCATAAAATGTTTTAGTGGGAGTTGTTCTGTAGTTAAAGCAACACCTTTATCATCGACGAGTACATTGATTGCCGGTTCATTTTCATCACTGGGATTTGGTTTTTTGTTGTCGGGTTGTTTATCAGCCCATGTTAGAGCTGCTCTTTGAAAGCATGTGCTACCGCTGGATTCTCCAGACGCTTAGTGTTAAAACCTCTTCTAGAGGCTTGCTGCCTTCGCCATTTTGGGATGACGTGAAGAGAAAGCTTGGTTTTGACGGGGCGATGATCAGTGTCGCAGTGGTGTAAGCCATGCATGTCATGGATGATGAGGACTTCTCTGCGATCTCTTTCTCTGACAATGATGTAGTCAATGAGATGCCAGTGTTTGGGTCGTGGGTGTTGCCACGAACCTTTGAACTTGTGAGCCTGCCTGAACAACGTATTGGTGAAAGTGAGGTTGTGTGTAGCACACTAGCTGAGGAGGAGTAGGCCTTTGGGATTACACTTCCGGAGTCCATTTCTCCCTATGGTTCCTTGTCATTTGTAAGCATCTCGGGCAACTCTGGCAGCGAAGTCACCAAGGAGTACAACCTTATCTTCTCTGGGGATAGAGGTTAGCACTCTGTCGAGATCGGCGTGAAAGGCCTCCTTGATGTCTTCCTCTGTATCCAGTGTTGGGGCGTATGCACTGATAAAGAAGGCTTGACGCGAGTGATTCAGTGGGAATCTAAGCGTAAAGAGATCCACGCTGATCCCAATAGGCATTTCAATTAGCCTGTGTAGGATGCGTTGGCAAATGGTAAAGCCAACTCCGTAAATGTGGTTTCTCTCCTCAGCAGGCTTACCCTTCCAGAAGAATGTATAGCCAGACCCCCGTTCTGAGAGTTGACCCTCGTCTGGGTGCCGGGACTCACTAATGGCTGCTATGTTCGATGTTATACCTATCCAGCTCTTTTGCCACAAGGGCAGTTCTTCTTTCAAGACGCTCATTTGTGCCAGTATCCAGAAGGGTCCTGACATTCCATGCAGCGACCATAAAAGGTTGTGTAGTTTGTTTTTGTTTGGATTTTGATTTTGTTTTCGACCGCATAAGGATGACTTTAGTGGGTGCGGTTGCCCAGCCAGGTTGGGTTTTTAGGCAGGCGTTGTTTAGGGCACATTTTCTAGCCCCCTCCGCGTGTGGGTTGAGCAGATTGGCACCTCGAAAGGGATGCTCAGTCGTACAGACAGGAACGGATTGCACTACTGCCTAGATTTTAGTGCATAAACGACCATCTTATTTGTGCCGTCCATGTACAGAGTTGTGACTAGCGACTCCCGACTGTCATCCCTGCCTGTCCCCGTCGCCACTCGTCCGTCGCCATAGGAGACGGAGTGGGTGAACACGTGCACAAGAGCACCAGGAGTGACGGATTTTATCCCGATTCAACTCACACACGCGCTTATGATATGTTTTTCTAACTCCTCTATTTTTTTTTAAATTGGACCAATTACCTATATTACTTCAGAAAACAGGACAAGCAAATTCTTGCAAGTATATAATGTTGAAATTTTATTACGCAGATTACAAATTTACAGGTATTTATCATGATATTTATTTACATGCTAAAAATAGTGCTGGAAGAGCCGACTAGGAGGGAGGGTAGTTTCATCTCTCACATTAATAAGCGCTTGGGAACTTCGTGTTTTCTTCTTTCCTTGTGGTTATCAGCATGCATATATATATATATATATATATATATATATATATATATATATATATATATATATATATATATATATATATATATATTGCACAAACGATTATTTCTCTCGAAGGTAAACTTGACTGTGTTTGTGGGTTCTTATGAATGGGTTTCGATTATTGCCTCCATCACACGAGGACTCCCAGACATTACTCTCCCCCCACTTCCCTCTCCTCGCTCTATATATTACTGTACAAACTTCGAAAGGGTGAAAGTTAACAGCCGGTGTCTCAATAAGTGTTCGTTGAGCAACACATCATGCAACAGGTGACCTATAACAATATATAAACAGCTATAGCTTGCCATAACTCTCTCCTCAATAGCTTCCTTAAATAGATGATTGTAACCATCATTTCTACTGAGAATGAATTCGATTATTGGGTCAAACAGTTTACTTCAGTGTATGACTTTTTATTAACTGTGTCAAACAGTTTACTTCAGGAACTGTCTGTTCACAACAGACTATGAAGCAGACAGCGTGGCGTGGATCACCTTGGTGTTGCGTGTCTTCAGAGAAGAGCCTTTCACTCACATGCAAGGGTCGTGCACTAAGAGGGCGGAACTATTGCCAGACTTGTGTAAATAGAACCGGCTAATCCGCTCCTACACGCAAGACGAGGCTTCATTCAGCCTGGTGTATGAGGTGGAGTCTGTCTCAGTGGCCGTGTCTCGAAATAAGGTTTGTTAATATCTGTCCCGGAACATAATTTGTGTGCTCCTGGTACAGGATTCATTGAGGGGTAAATGGTATTATTTGGTGTATCTTCTCGTAAAGTGGCTCTATAAGTTAATTTAGTCTGTAAAAGATACACTAAATTCTCACAAGTTTAAGAAAGAAAGTCGTAAAGCCCAGTGTTGATATTGACTCGAGTTTTCGTCACTTTCCTCCTCTAGTAAAAGTGTTTTGTAAAGAAAATACTGTTTTGGAGTTTCAGTAATATTTGGAAGCAGCGGCAGATGAGAAAATAAAAATAATATTTTAGCAAATATCAAATACTGACCACACAAACACACGCGCGCACACACACACACACACACACACACACACATTGTGGGTGTTTACTTCTATAAATTTCCTTGTTTGGCTGATGGCTAGTGACTGGGCGGATATCTGAATGCTATCTTACTGACATAGTTACTTAGTCGTCGTTAAACACTATTTTCGGTTACAAAGTCATCATCCCTGCCATCGTCACCAGTATTATCAGGTCGTCATAATTATCACCCTTTTTCCTAATTATAATAATATTAATAATTAGTATCATCAGCAGTAGCATTATTATCACCATCACTCTTATTACAGTCAGCAGTATCGTCATCATCGTCTTGGTCGACGTTGATGTGTAATTATCACTCTTCCCACAGCCCCTCCCTCCCTCCCTCCCCCCTCCCTCCCTCCCTCCCCTCTTCCATCATACATAACCCTTCCCTCCTTCCCCTCTTCCACCATATATCACCCCTTCCTCCCTCTCTCCCCCCTTCCACCGTACATCACCCCTCCATCCCTCCCCTCATCCACCAAACACCATCCCTCCCTCCCTCCCTCCCCTCTTCCACCATGGAAAACGTTTCTTAGTACAATTATTAAAACCTTCTCACTATTTAAAAATTAAGTAGTGTTTTTCATTCACTCAAATTACTTTATAAAGAAGATAACATTACTTAAGGTTTATCAGTCTAGTGTATAACTCTTTTTGAGTTTGTTCACTTGTCTACAGCCTTAACTTATCCTTCAACCGCAGTTAATGTTATGAGAGGTTAGTCACTATGTCTCAACAACTAACACCTTTAAATGTGTTCCCTTAACTATTTCGTACACTAAGAGATCAACAACCAAAAAGTAAGAGAAAATTACGTCGTTTTATCAGTGCTACGTTATTTTGCTCGTGTATCACTGAGTATTTTACGTCACTGTTCTTACGTTTATCATAATTCACATATTAGGGGGGAACAATAAGTCTTTCTACCGCCACACACTTCACTCTGACACTATCATGGTCTACAGAGCTTTGCGTGTTCAGGTACAGTAAAGCCAGTCGTCAATTGTGTTTCGTTATTTGACGTTGAAAAAACAGTCAAATATTCCCTAATGTCTTTCATTTACCATTATCTATCACTGTAGTATATACCACCATATACGTATTATAACAGGGTCGTATAACTTGCTGTACCCTATGTATTGGAATAGACATACATTACTGTATCGCGGCAGTGTACAGCATTTATACACAGCATCGCTCTATGTATAAGTTTATCTCCGTATTCTCGACCACAGCCTCGCGTGCGCAATGTGTCATGTCACTCAGCGTATTTACATATATCGTTGTAAAAATTAGCTCTCTAGTTTATTTCACAGTATCACTATTTCGCCACAAAACCGTCGCATAACACTGACATTACACAGTCCTGCTTTATAGAGCTTCTCACTGTGCAACAAAACGCACAGCATATTATTGTGCAGAAAAATTTATTTATAACATGTTGTGCAGCAGTGTACAACATTTCAATGCACTCACAATACATCACTGCGAATATCAATGATCAACAAAATTTCCAAAACAGAATGTGCAGGAAAATGTACAATATATGGCTGTGAAACAATAGGTTCAACATACCACTATGTATAAAAAATTTACATCACTGCAGCATCGTGCACAGCAGTACCATGCAACAAATTAAATGTGCAACGTATCACTGGGCAGCAAAATGAACACCACATCGGTGCGGCAATATGTACCACGTAAGACTGTAGCATCGTATAATTCTGTAGTGCAGTGTGTTGGCCTCCCGACATCACTGTGACGTAGTGAGAAAATTGCCTAAGGTGACCCCGCCTCTTACTGTGACCTGCCCGTGGCTTCGTGAGCTTTAACGGGAAGAGACAAGAACTTCTATAAATATTAAACGCAGACTTTTATATCGCACATAGGCCTAAAAACTGTAGGACGAACTGAGGTTATTGCAAGGTACTCACACACACACACAAACGACCCAAACACACAAACGCGCACAAACCACCCAAACAAACACTCACAAACCACTCAAACACACACACACACACACACACACAAACCACTCAAACACACACACACACGAACCACTCAAACACACACACACAGACACAAACCACTCAAACACACACACACACGAACCACTCAAACACACACACAAACCACTCAAACACACACACACACAAACCACCCAATCACACCCACACAAACCACCCAAACACACATATACACAAACCATCCAAACACATACTCACAAACCACCCAAAAACACACAAACCACCCAAACAAACACTCACAAACCACCCAAACACACACACACACACACAAGCCACCTATTGCACCGAGCTATGAATAATTGACTGCAATAACACCACAAAGTGATGAAATCTGCCATGATGCTCTTGGGTGCGGGAGTTAGCAAGCCCCTAACTCTGCTTTATGGTTATAGACGTGATAGTTAAGAGGGCGGAGAGGAGGTACTTACTGTCATCCGTGGCGAGGCAGTACCCCAGCAGAGCCGCCACCAGGAGGAACACCAAGTCCACCCGCTCGCCCATCCTCTTCCTCGTGACTCACACTTCTCCAAAACTTGTACCACTAGAGGAGAGGTCGAGAGTGAGTAACATCCCTGTGTGTCACTAAAAGATTATGGTCACTTAATCACTATATGGTAGAGTAGTACAACTGGTTGCTTGTTACGATTGTTTAACGAGCATTTTTCTCCTTACTAACCAATTCGAGGTAAACCATTTTGGTTCTTAGTTGCTGATCTTATTTCCTGAGTAAACACCAGTCGAACAACTTGCTTTGTACTAATAATGTATTCAACTGTTTCTTTAAAATCTTTTTTGAAGGTTATGAATAAATCTTAAGCATTGAGAGAAAATAGTTTTCACATAAATTTGTAGTTGCTTCATCAATTCCAAAAGAAAGCTTGCAACACAAGCAAGGAGTTTCACGATGTTCTTACACACTTTCACCTCTCCACGCCCTTCCCTAGAGACCCTGGTGAAGGCACACGGCCTCTTACACGCCCACGCGAGACAACCCCCTAACACGCAGCCATCCACACACGATCGCCAGTCCCAAAATATCGAAGAGGGCGAGTGGAGGAGAGAGAGCGGCACACGTCCTGTCGGCGCGGAGGTAGAAGCCAGACTGAGTACTGCTGGTGCAGGTAAAGGCAAGTGAGTGGGGGGAACAGACTTGCGCCGGAGCAATACCAAAACACACAGGTGGCGCTCTAGAGGCCCGGGTGTTGGGATATAGTTAGAGTTTAATTAAAAAAAAAAGATACAGTTCTCTCGTCTCCCTTTAGGAAAAAAACAGCTACAGAGGGAGGCAGTAGGAATAATTTTTCATAGAGGTAAAGAGTTAAGGCCACACCTATCGTCTTGAAGTGAGAGGTCAAAGGTCACAAACGAAAGGAAAAAAACTTTTGGTTTCAAGAATATGAAGATGAGGTAAAGAGAAATGAAGTATTTTTTCTCGTAGGATATAAAACTTGCGTCATTTCTTAATAAAATCAAGAACCGGAGAAGTGAAGGATAGTACATATAGAAGAAAATAGATAATTGAAGAGCCATTTGCCAGATAAAGAACGTCATCAGGTGGTGGTGGTGAGATGTGATGTTGTGGATGGCCTATAAAAGACGCGGAAACGGCGTGAAAATATATTTGTTTGTACATCATTTCTTACGTAAATGTATCTTTACGGTTACAATTAAAATAGAAATGCAAATCTGTGGTAACATATGGGGTAAAAATGTTCGGATTTCGGATGATCAATAACATGTGAATATTTAAGGTAACACGTGTCGATTTAATGTAAAACTGTATTATTAGTTTATATAAAGAGCGTATTAGTAAGTCATAAATGGTGTAAACACGTATATCTGAGGTCATTCTGAGGTCATACAGGATTTACTAATGCAAAACTGAACTGAATCATACATGGTCATTGATGATACTATGATATACAGTATAGTAATGATGAAGGTGTATTGTTGGGTTCTCGTCAAGGATACAGTGTTGAGTATATATTACAGTCATGCATTACACCTCATGTTGATATGCATTCGGAGAATGATGTACTGCCAAATAAAGGAAGTTATGGAAACGTTCTGTGGGAGTAAAATGTTGTGGTCTTCTCTCTCTCTCTCTCTCTCTCTCTCTCTCTCTCTCTCTCTCTCTCTCTCTCAATAATGCAGTGACATGCCACAGCCTGTACTATTATCGAGAGGGAATTATATGGCAGAGATAGGGAGAAAATAGGTAAAGGACGAGATTGGATACATAATGCAGGAGGAACAGGAAAAGGAAGTTGAAGAGGAAGAACAAGAGGAGGAAGAAGAGGGGGAGGAGGAGGAGGAGGAGGAGGAGGAGGAGGAGGAGGAAGAAAGAGAAGAGGAGGAAGAACAAGAGAAAGGGGATAATGAGGCCGAATAAATTAACTTTGCCTTTGTAGGGAATCTCGTATATGCATCATCAATCGATTTACTCAAATTCTAATCGTGTAAGAGCGAAGTTTACCAAAGATTTACAATTATCCGAAGATTTTAATAATCTGGAACGTATTAACTCGTAACCTGAATTGAGACGAAATGTTTACGATGCAACACACACACACACACACACACACACACACACACACACACACACACACACACACACACACACTACATCCTTGACCACCGAAGGGTCAAGACGTACCTGGCACTCCTCTCGGAGCAGCCAGGTCAACTGTTAAGTTGGCCCATACCAACTCCCTCCCCTGAACCCTCCTCCCCACAGGAATATCAACAAGTTCACGCCAGAAGTTACTACTTCATTTAGGAAAGGAATGGAACCAGTGTTAAACAGATGTGAACAGTGGTGAACAGTGCTTAAGTCAGTGAGAACAACTCAACAGTAACAGTCGCACCCAAGTTAACCTTCACACAGTGAGGTCCCAGGTACCCAGTGATAATGGCCCGTGAGACCCAACAACCAGCGATGTGTTAATCCGTCTACGATAGGAAGGCCTGGGACCACACCTCACTCATATAACACCGTCTGTGAGGGAATTACTACACCACGTGAGGCCCCGCATAACACCATCTGTGAGGGAATTACTACACCACGTGAGGCCCCTCATAACACCATCTGTGAGGGAATACTACACCACGTGAGGCATAACACCATCTGTGAGGGAATTACCCACGTGAGGCATAACACCATCTGTGAGGGAATTACTACACCACGTGAGGCCCCTCATAACACCATCTGTGAGGGAATACTACTGAATAACACCATCTGTGAGGGAATTACTACACCACGTGAGGCCCCGCATAACACCATCTGTGAGGGAATTACTACACCACGTGAGGCCCCTCATAACACCATCTGTGAGGAATTACTACACCACGTGAGGCCCCGCATAACACCATCTGTGAGGGAATTACTACACCACGTGAGGCCCCGCATAACACCATCTGTGAGGGAATTACTACACCACGTGACATAACACCATCTGTGAGGTTACTACACCACGTGAGAGGGAGGCCCTACGTCATAACACCATCTGTGAGGGAATTACACCACGTGAGGTCATAACACCATCTGTGAGAGAATTACTACACCACGTGAGGCCCCTCATAACACCATCTGAGAGAATTATTACACCACGTGAGGCCCCTGAGGGATACTACACCACGTGAGGCCCCGCATAACACTATCTGTGAGGGAATTACTACATCACGTGAGGCCCCTCATAACACCATCTGTGAGGGAATTACTACACCACGTGAGGCCCCTCATAACACCATCTGTGAGGGAATTACTACACCACGTGAGGCCCCTCATAACACCATCTGGGAGGGAGTTACTACACTACGAGTTTGCTGTTCAACTCCTACTTTAATCTGTATGTTCACTGTATGTTCCTTTACCTTTCTCTAATGAAGGCTTTTGTTAAACCACCAATGTATGTAATAAGTCATTTATGTCCAATGTATATTTTCAGCCTTCGGGCTGCAGAACTTTTTCAATAAACCGTTAATTATTATTATTATTACACACACACACACACACACACACACACACACACTCTCTCTCCTAAATTAGTTTGTGTAAAAAAATAGAGAGAGAAGGAAAGCAGACACGTTCCTGCGTCCTGGTGTGCCACCGTCCATCTGTTCCCCCCTCCCTTACCCCACCCCTCCTCCCCCTACCCTCTCCTACACCACATCTCCCCTACCACACCTATCCTTCCCTTTCGACTCTCCTTTCCCTTCCCTTCTCCTCCCCCCTACCCTCCTCATCACCAAGCCCTGACCTCGACCAAATTGAATCTTCCCATCCTAATTTGCATTTGTTGATACTGATTGTGCTCTACCACGATTCAGGTCTCGACCCTCCCTGCGACTCAACAAAATTACCCAGAGTCCACCTTCATCTCTGGCTCTGGGCGACTACAAAACCGGCAGCACAGTTCTATAATCACAAGTTCGTATATCTATTTGGGGAGATTGGACGATAAGCTAGTTTTTTTTTTTTTTTTTGTGTGTCAGGGAAAGGTGAGGGCAGATGAGTACAGTCGTATGTGTTTAGTATTTATTTATTAACTATCTGGATACAGCGTGGCTACAGGCATTGAAAAACACAGCGAAGTGAACTTAAGATCATCACTGTGACCAAATACATTCTTGACGATGAAGATTATTAGTGTTAAAGTAAAAAACAATATATATATAATTTACCACCTCAGCCGTGACGCACATCATGTAGAACCTCTGCCTCCTAAAATTCAACTCTAATACTGTTACTCATTTAAACCAGTGGAACTACCTACCTCAAATGTGTGTTTATTTTGTCATTACTGTATAATCTCCATCAGTTCAAATCTTGCTACTTCAGATATCAACACTTATCTAACTTCTTCCCGCGTTGTATTTTTATTTTTTGGTCGGTAATTTTTTTTTTCGTTTTTCCCATCTTGTTTTGTTTATGGGGAGGAAGTTAGTTGGTGTTTTTTTTACATTGTCAAATATATTTTGTCAATCAGTTTAGTCATTCAGTAAATCAGCCAATCACTCCGTAAATAAGTTACCTAATAAATCAGGTCAGTCACTCAGTAAATTAGTCAGTCAGTAAACCAGTCAGTCAATTCACTCGGTAAATTAGTCAGTCAATAAACCAGTCAAGTCAGTCATTCAGTATATTAGTCAGTCAGTAAACCAGCCAGTCAGTCACTTAGTAAATTAGTCAATCAGTCCATCACGCAGTAAATCAGTCAATTCAGTTACCAAAGGCGTCAATAGAGATGAATAACACAATTTGCCTCGCCTACTGACCTACATGATGCCGCCATAGCTACAGCAGTCCACAATGTTTCTTTATTTAACCCCTGTATCTACCATTAACCTTCACCTAAACCTGTATCCCTTAACCTGGTCATAAGGATCCCCTATAACTATGACAACAAACTGAACGACTTTATCGGTGCTGTAAAATGTGTTCCTAAGGCGGAGGACAATCTCGCTTGTGTGTTTGTAAAGGCACTGAATCTTGAATCTATTCAATAATGTTCTCTCTTTCTTTCTTACTCTTACCTACTCACCTACCCACCCCCTTCCATCTCTTCTCTCTCCCTCTTACACTCCACCTCTTCCTCTCGATCGAGAAAGGTCACACTGCTTTTTCACCGGTGAGACGATGCTGCCCACCCACCAATCTCTTAGCAGTCTATAAACAACCTCTCTCTCTCTCTCTCTCTCTCAACCTCCTTCATTTCTCCCTCTTTCTACTCCCTCGTTACCTACTACCCATATCTTACATTCCTTCTTTCACCCTCCTTCCCCCACTCTTTTTCCCCTACTTCCCTCTCTTTCTTCTCCCTCCTATCTTCCCTCTCCCCCACCCCCCACCATACCCATGATGGTCACAGGTCTCCATCAACGGTGTGATGATGCCTACGATTTTATACTCCCCAGTACCCCCCACCCCCTCCCTCCTCAACACCCATTCATCTCCCCGGCTTTGGCAATCTCCCAAGGGGATAGGGGAGTGAGGGGGGGGGGGTACACAACATCCGGCGGAGATTCTTATCAAATTCGAAAAAAAAAATAAAAAAAAAATAGTTGAGTACATGAATACACTCAAAGAGGTTTATTCAGTCATATGAATACAATATCAATGCCAAGATATAATACATTTAGGTACCAGTGTATATACGGCTACAGTCTCTTTATATTTCATCAACATTTTTTTCGTAATTTTTCTTTGTTCAATCATTATATACTTGAGAATTTAAACGAGTCTGCCGTTTGGTCCTGGAGACATGCTACTGAAGGAGAGGTGATAAAAGATGCTACAGGTAGATTATTGGACAAGTTACAATATTTGGACGAGATGGTATAAACATTTATCTAATGTCCAATGTATATCAACCATAACACTGATACCTCATTAAGGATTCATAGTAAATATAGAAACACTAAAGATAATTATAACGATAATACTGATGTGTGTGAGAGAGAGAGAGTGACGATAGTACAGGTCTCAAGAGGTGTTCATTAACCCTTAGCGTGCTAGAAGTAATTACCCTGTGACATCAAGTAAGACATCACCATTTTCCTCACTAACGCCCTCAGAGGCTCCCACACGACCACTTCACACCGAGCTTCCCAGAGACAGGTCACGAACAGAGGTAAAGAACATGTGAACGTATTATGAAATCTTTTTACAGTTATCTTGCCTCTTTGGTATTGCTTTGCCTGTTAATAGTGTGGATGTCGTTCATAATGGCATACGTGACAAGGAACTAGCAATGGTGCTTGTATTTGGGTAGTTTGAGTTTTGTACAGTTGCCTCCATTTATAACTGGTACAGTGGCTGGTGTGTGTTTTGTGAGATGTGGCACCACCGACCACATGGATGTTTCTGAAATACCCGAGCTCTTAATGAATAAATAAATACGTATGACAAACTCATCCTTCACACTATGCACCTGATAATTCCTGACAACCATTTCTTTCAATGCTTTAGTAAATTTGTAAACATTAACACAAGCTTCCTCGGCTGAGTATTATATTGACCTTTGTAAATCAAGTTTTTAGATCAAGTTGTTTAATAATAAACTTCACACACTGCATTACTGGTAGAGTTAAGAGAGCATTAATAACTACAGTCTTTTATATTAACAAGTCAGACGAAACCTTCCCCCAGCACAGTGAAGTCTGTCTTCCTTACAATATAAAATCTTTAGAACACAATAAAATCCTCCACAACGCAACAAAAATTTTACTAGCAGAAAATAGTCTTCACAAACATAAAATCTTTACGGCGCAAGAAAATATTTCCTAACACAATAAACACAAACTTCTTTGGTAGTCACATAGTTGACGTAAAAAGATCTACAGTAACACAAACTTTTGATAACGTATCTGAAACGTAGCCAGATTCTAAATTATACAGAGCACAGGAGCTACACCAGCGTCCTCCTGCCACCACCACAGATATTCTACCCAACCCGGAGTCTTCCTTTAATACCAATAAGAGAGATATATCTCATGACACCCTGGACAGGTTTCAGCTTATCCCTTCCGCCTGATCTTGCTTTACCGTGTACACTGACCCCAGTTAACCTCAATGTTATGTTGGGGAGACTATTTCCCCTCGGCCCAAGTCACATGGTTTCCCCTCTCTTATGGTCTTTTGCCTCTCTGGGCTTTGTTGAGGGGACGAAAGGTGAGCTACCCGAGTCTCTACATCGTTAGTGCGGTCAACGGCTTTGTGAACACTCGGATTTATTTCTTAACTGATATTCTTCTCCATTTGTTGATCGAGTTTTGTATGGTTTATCATCAGTGATGTAGGGTAACTATCAAAATATATATATACAGTATATATATATATATGTAATATTCAGAAATTTCAGAGTAATTTCAAATGCCCCGCCATTAGCGATACTGAGCGTTCAAGGTCGTCTGAGGGAAGAGAGCGCTCCCCGCCCATAGCAAGAGGTTGTGGAACTAGGCCGAAGTGATATTAAATGTAATTTGCCGAATTAATAATGATGCGATTCATGAAGTTAAGGGACTATTATTGAATTTGAAATTATTATAGATCGTTTATCAGTCTGAATAATGTTACGGGTGTCCCAAGGAGTTATTAGTTAGGCGGAAAATATGTCACGTAGGCCTAAGCTAACGCCTTGAGAGGACGCGACGGTGGCTCTCTCTCAGTCACGGGGAGCATTCACACAGACAAGACGTCCCTGCGCGTCCGTCACAGAAATAGTCACGTGGCCTAGTCACCTGTGCTGCGCTATTGCAGTATAACAAGTAAGTCTCATTCGATCTCAGACAGGGTTAGATAGGGCAGTGGTAAAGTAAACTAGAGCTAACAGTGAGTTCATTTCAGGGTTTCCGTCAGAACCCACTTGACCGGAGTTGACCGGAGTTGACCGGAGTTGACTGGGAGAGATTGACTGCCGTTTGAGACTGCCGTTGATGATTGAGGGTGGCGATTGTCGCCATTGGACCGATCAGTGTAGGCCTGTCTCTGTTTAGCGGGGTAGCAAAGGATCTCTTGAGTGAACGAGTGCTCCCGACAACTAAAACGACACGGGACCAGCATCAGCAGTGGGTGATCAGTTCTTACCACGTGGGTGCACAACACCACGTGTCCTCGGTCAGCTAGAAGTGTTACCTACTGGCCATAGACACCTGCTGGCGTTCTCTCTTCCTGCCCATGAACGCACTGGGAGTACACTGAGGCTATCTGAGTAAATTAATGGTCACACACTGAGACCATGAGTCTAGGGGATACCTAGAGGAACATTTTATCTCCCTTATTACGGGTGTATGTTGAGTTGGGTGGAGCATGGTTCACGGGTATTGGTGGACCCAGTAACAAACCAATAATAGTGACAATATATTTGTGTGTAGTTAATACCATTTCTCAGTTGCTGATGTTATCTTGACGTGTGTGGTTTAATATTTCTTAAATAATTTTGATAGTATTGTTGTGTGAATGTTTGTGTCACTAAGTGGAACCAGAGTGATACTGGGATTTGATTCTTTTAATGCATCTAATTTTTCTTCATAATTCTGATCTCAGGTATAACCTTTGTTCCCCAGAGTAGTGTTTAAGTTAGGTTAGGAAGAGTGCATCTGTTGGGGTGATATAATTTTGTTGAGTGCCCTTAAGGCCTATTCATTGTAGAGTATTTAATTTCCTATTTTTTATTACCATTTCCTCAGTGACTGATATTATTTTGGTGAAAGCCCTTAAGGCCTGTTTCATGTGTGCAAGCAACATTTCTTAATACTTCAAATTTATTGTTGCCTGAGTTTCTAATAATTTCTATATCATGTATAACTTTTATTTCCCAGAGTAGTGTTTAAATTCAAGTTGAGGTGCGCATATTGGTGTACCATTATTTGATTGTGTTTGTAGTGTTGGAGGGAATATAAGTGTCTAAATTTTACAGTGTGTCTCATTCATCCCAGTCACAGACGCTATCCTTCCACGGGTCACGGACAGTTCATTTTGTGTAGTAGATTTAAGTGTTCTTGTGCTGGTTCGGGATTTTTCTCAGAGGGGCGCTTCCACTGCCATTACCATCTATTAATTTTTAATAAACCCCAAGTCAGGTGAGAAATTAAAGTCCAGTAAATTCCGACCGGTTACATATATATACATATATATATATATATATATATATATATATATATATATATATATATATATATATATATATATATATATATATATATATATATATCTTGATAAAATCACACGGGAAAATGGAAACAACGGAGTACCTTAGCTTTCGTCTTTATTCAAGACATCTTCAGAGGCAACTAGATTACATGGACAGAGAGAGGCTTAAATATACAGGGTGACCTAAAAACATGAGGTCAGGTCATAATGATGACATCCACTAATCCCCACACCAACACAACCATAGAGGAGCTTAAGAGAAGGGTGGTGACGTGACTAGACAGGTCAGGTCAGAAAAAAGGGACCCACAAAATAACTGTCATACATCAAGATCAAAGGTTTTCAAAGCATTTTTAACCTTGGGCCACTGACAAATAAATTTATGTAACATATTATCAGTTTTGAACTGACCATCACTAAGGTTTATTGATTTTAATTCCTTAATCAAACTAGCTTCAACCAGAAGTCTTTCTGTGACACAAGATGATTTGAATACTTCTAAGCTTTTTCCCAAGCAATGGGGTGATTATTATTCCTAACATGAACGAACAAGGCACTGCTTTCAGATGCAGTTCTGATATTATACTTATGTTGTTTGATTCTGAGCTGCAGTGTGTTTCCTGTCTGACCTACATAATTACAATTACATTGGCTACATGGAATACAATAAACACTTCCATTTACATTCAAACTTGGGCTATTCCTTATTAACATATTGGTAATGGTTGAGTCATACTTGAAAACAACATTAATATTTAGAAGCTTGAGGGACCGAACTAAAGGGACAAATTCATCACGATAGGGCAGAGTCAAAATATTCTTAAGTGTAGGAACTTGTCTGGTTACAGAGGAATGAAAGGATTTTTAGCCCTTTTAAAGCAACGATCAACAAACACAGAAGGGTACCCAAGTTTCTGTGCAATAGAACGAATGTGTTTAAATTCGTCGTCAATAAATTCAGAGTCACAAATACGCAGACATCTTAGGAACATAGCAGAAAAAACTGACATTTTGGTAGACTCAAGGTGATTGGATAAAAAGTGAATGAAACTGTCTACCTGTGTGGGCTTTCTATATACCTTAAATTTATAGTTTTGGCCATTTCTCATGATAAGCATATCAAGAAATGGAAGGGATTCACTTATTTCTCTTTCAATTTTGAATGTGATACTAGGGACAATATTATTAAGCTTGTCTAAAAATTCCAAAGGGTCACTGTTTTTAGGCCAAAGACAAAGAACATCATCTACATATCGATACCAAGGAGGAATACAGTCCACTACATTGGGGAGTAATCTAGACTCAAAGAACTCCATATAAATACAGGCTAGAGGAGCAGAAAGACAATTACCCATGCTCATGCCAAATACTTGCTTGTAGAACTTCCCATTTGCACTAAACACATTGTCAGTTACGCATAACTCTATCAATTTCAGGAAAGTATCATGTTCAATAGTTAAATCTAGCAGTTGTAATTTATCTTTAAGAAATGAAAGTAAGTCTTTCACAGGTACTCTAGTGAACAGTGAATTTACATCAAAACTTATTAATTCGCAAGGTTCGTTGTGTTTCTTGAGTTTATCAATTAAATCACTGCTATTGCGTATATGTGAATTAGATATTTGGCCTGTAGAGGGATATCATCTTTTCCAGCATGGGTAATTGTCTTTCTGCCTCTCTAGCCTGTGTTATATGGGTTCTTTGGTCTAGATTACTCCCCAATGTGGTGGACACCTATGTAGCTATCAGCAGGCATAGATATGTAGATGATGTTCTTTGTCTTTGGCCTAAAAACAGTGACCCATTGGAATTTTTAGACAAGCTTAATAATATTGTCCCTAGTATCACATTCAAAATTGAAAGAGAAATAAGTGAATCCCTTCCATTTCTTGATATGCTTATCATGAGAAATGGCCAAAACTATAAATTTAAGGTATATAGAAAGCCCACACAGGTAGACAGTTTCATTCACTTTTTATCCAATCACCTTGAGTCTACCAAAATGTCGGTTTTTTCTGCTATGTTCCTACGATGTCTGCGTATTTGTGACTCTGAATTTATTGACGACGAATTTAAACACATTCGTTCTATTGCACAGAAACTTGGGTACCCTTCTGTGTTTGTTGATCGTTGCTTTAAAAGGGCTAAAAAAATCCTTTCATTCCTCTGTAACCAGACAAGTTCCTACACTTAAGAATATTTTGACTCTGCCCTATCGTGATGAATTTGTCCCTTTAGTTCGGTCCCTCAAGCTTCTAAATATTAATGTTGTTTTCAAGTATGACAACCATTACCAATATGTTAATAAGGAATAGCCCAAGTTTGAATGT
>NW_024723296.1:0-23656 GCF_018991925.1 Homarus americanus
ATTTTTACTTAGCAAGGTTATGGGAGAGGTGTGAATTTCTTATAGAATGTTCACATATCACTGGAGAGTGCGAAAATCACGATGAATCTTTCCTCGAAGGATCCATCTCAGAAAAATTGGACTCGTATTTTTTGGGGAGAAATCATTTTTTCTTAGCAAGGTTATGGGAGAGAATGTTCACATATCACTGGAGCGTGCGAAAATCATGATGAATCTTTCCTCGAAGGATTCATCTCAGAAAATTGGACTCGGATTTTTTTCTTAGCAAGCATATGGGAGAGGTGTGAATTTCTTATAGAATGTTCACATATCACTGGAGAGTGCGAAAATAACGATGAATCTTTCCTCGTAGGATTCATCTCAGAAAATTGGACTAGGGTTTTTATTGGGAGAAATCATTTTTTCTTAGCAAATTTATGGGAGAGGTGTGAATTTCTTATAGAATGTTCACATAACACTGGAGAGTGCGAAAATCACGATGAATCTTTCCTCGAATGATTCATCTCAGAAAATTGGACTCGGGTTTTTTTGGGGAGAAATCATTTTTTCTTAGCAAGGATATGGGCGAGGTGTGAATTTCGTATAGAATGTTCACATATCACTGGAGAGTGCGAAATTCACGATGAATCTTTCCTCGAAGGATTCATCTCAGAAAATTGGACTCGGATTTTTTTTGGGAGAAATCATTTTTTCTTAGCAAGGTTATGGGAGAGGTGTGAATTTCGTATAGAATGTTCACATATCACTGGAGAGTGCGAAATTCACGATGAATCTTTCCTCGAATGATTCATCTCAGAAAATTGGACTCGGATTTTTTTTGGGAGAAATCATTTTTTCTTAGCAAGGTTATGGGAGAGGTGTGAATTTCTTAAGAATGTTCACATATCACTGGAGAGTGCGAAAATCACGATGAATCTTTCCTCGAAGGATTCATCTCAGAAAATTGGACTCGGATATTTTTCTTAGCAAGGATATGGGAGAGGTGTGAATTTCTTATAGAATGTTCACAAATCACTGGAGAGTGCGAAAATCACGATGAATCTTTCCTCGAATGATTCATCTCAGAATATTGGACTCGTATTTTTTGGGGAGAAATCATTTTTTCTTAGCAAGGTTATGGGAGAGGTGTGAATTTCTTATAGAATGTTCACATATCACTGGAGAGTGCGAAAATCACGATGAATCTTTCCTCGAAGGATTCATCTCAGAAAATTGGACTCGGATATTTTTCTTAGCAAGGATATGGGAGAGGTGTGAATTTCTTATAGAATGTTCACATATCACTGGAGAGTGCGAAAATCACGATGAATCTTTCCTCGAAGGATTCATCTCAGAAAATTGGACTAGGATTTTTTTGGGAGAAATCATTTTTTCTTAGCAAGGTTATGGGAGAGGTGTGAATTTCTCATAGAATGTTCACATATCACTGGAGAGTGCGAAAATCACGATGAATCTTTCCTCGAAGGATTCATTTCAGAAAATTGGACTAGGATTTTTTTGGGAGAAATCATTTTTACTTAGCAAGGTTATGGGAGAGGTGTGAATTTCTTATAGAATGTTCACATATCACTGGAGAGTGCGAAAATCACGATGAATCTTTCCTCGAATGATTCATCTCAGAAAATTGGACTCGGATTTTTTTGGGAGAAATCATTTTTTCTTAGCAAGGTTATGGGAGAGGTGTGAATTTCTTATAGAATGTTCACATATCACTGGAGAGTGCGAAAATAACGATGAATCTTTCCTCGTAGGATTCATCTCAGAAAATTGGACTAGGGTTTTTTTTGGGAGAAATCATTTTTTCTTAGCAAATTTATGGGAGAGGTGTGAATTTCTTATAGAATGTTCACATAACACTGGAGAGTGCGAAAATCACGATGAATCTTTCCTCGAATGATTCATCTCAGAAAATTGGACTCGGATTTTTTTTGGGAGAAATCATTTTTTCTTAGCAAGGTTATGGGAGAGGTGTGAATTTTTTAAAGAATGTTCACATATCACTGGAGAGTGCGAAAATCACGATGAATCTTTCCTCGAAGGATTCATCTCAGAAAATTGGACTCGGGTTTTTTTGGGGAGAAATCATTTTTTCTTAGCAAGGATATGGGAGAGGTGTGAATTTCTTATAGAATGTTCACATATGACTGGAGAGTGCGAAAATCATGATGAATCTTTCCTCGAAGGATTCATCTCAGAAAATTGGACTCGGATATTTTTCTTAGCAAGGATATGGGAGAGGTGTGAATTTCTTATAGAATGTTCACATATCACTGGAGAGTGCGAAAATCACGATGAATCTTTCCTCGAATGATTCATCTCAGAAAATTGAACTCTGATTTTTTTGGAAGAAATCATTTTTTCTTAGCAAGGTTATGGGAGAGGTGTGAATTTCTTATAGAATGTTCACATATCACTGGAGAGTGCGAAAATCACGATGAATCTTTCCTCGAAGGATTTATCTCAGAGAATTGGACTAGGGTTTTTTTTGGGAGAAATCATTTTTTCTTAGCAAGGTTATGGGAGAGGTGTGAATTTCTTATAGAATGTTCCATAACACTGGAGAGTGCGAAAATCACGATGAATCTTTCCTCGAATGATTCATCTCAGAAAATTGGACTCGGATTTTTTTTGGGAGAAATCATTTTTTCTTAGCAAGGTTATGGGAGAGGTGTGAATTTCTTAAAGAATGTTCACAAATCACTGGAGAGTGCGAAAATCACGATGAATCTTTCCTCGAAGGATTCTTCTCAGAAAATTGGACTAGGGTTTTTTTGGGGAGAAATCATTTTTTCTTAGCAAGGTTATGGGAGAGGTGTGAATTTCTTATAGAATGTTCACATATCACTGGAGAGTGCGAAAATCACGATGAATCTTTCCTCGAATGATTCATCTCAGAAAATTGGACTCGGATCTTTTTTGGGAGAAATAAATTTTTTTTAAGCAAGGTTATGGGAGAGGTGTGAATTTCTTAAAGAATGTTCACATATCTCTGGAGAGTGCGAAAATCACGATGAATCTTTCCTCGAAGGATTCATCTCAGAAAATTGGACTCGGATTTTTTTGGGGAGAAATCATTTTTTCTTAGCAAGGATATGGGAGAGGTGTGAATTTCGTATAGAATGTTCACATATCACTGGAGAGTGCGAAATTCACGATGAATCTTTCCTCGAAGGATTCATCTCAGAAAATTGGACTCGGATTTTTTTGGGGAGAAATCATTTTTTCTTAGCAAGTATATGGGAGAGGTGTGAATTTCTTATAGAATGTTCACATATCACTGGAGAGTGCGAAAATCACGATGAATCTTTCCTCGAATGATTCATCTCAGAAAATTGGACTCGGATTTTTTTGGGAGAAATCAATTTTTCTTAGCAAGGTTATGGGAGAGGTGTGAATTTCTTATAGAATGTTCACATATCACTGGAGAGTGCGAAAATCACGATGAATCTTTCCTCGAAGGATTCATCTCAGAAAATTGGACTAGGGTTTTTTTTGGGAGAAATCATTTTTTCTTAGGAAGGTTATGGGAGAGGTGTGAATTTCTTATAGAATGTTCACATATCACTGGAGAGTGCGAAAATCATGATGAATCTTTCCTCGAAGGATTCATCTCAGAAAATTGGACTTGTATTTTTTGGGGAGAAATCATTTTTTCTTAGCAAGGTTATGGGAGAGGTGTGAATTTCTTATAGAATGTTCACATATCACTGGAGAGTGCGAAAATCATGATGAATCTTTCCTCGAAGGATTCATCTCAGAAAATTGGACTCGGATTTTTTTCTTAGCAAGCATATGGGAGAGGTGTGAATTTCTTATAGAATGTTCACATATCACTGGAGAGTGCGAAAATCACGATGAATCTTTCCTCGATTGATTCATCTCAGAAAATTGGACTCGGATTTTTTTGGGAGAAATCATTTTTTTTTAGCAAGGTTATGGGAGAGGTGTGAATTTCTTATAGAATGTTCACATATCACTGGAGAGTGCGAAAATCACGATGAATCTTTCCTCGAAGGATTCATCTCAGAAAATTGGACTAGGATTTTTTGGGAGAAATCATTTTTTCTTAGCAAGGTTATGGGAGAGGTGTGAATTTCTTATAGAATGTTCACATATCACTGGAGAGTGCGAAAATCACGATGAATCTTTCCTCGAAGGATTCATCTCAGAAAAATTGGACTCGGATTTTTTTGGGGAGAAATCATTTTTTCTTAGCAAGGTTATGGGAGAGGTGTGAATTTCTTATTGAATGTTCACATATCACTGGAGTGTGCGAAAATCACGATGAATCTTTCCTCGAAGGATTCATCTCAGAAAATTGGACTCGGATTTTTTTCTTAGCAAGGATATGGGAGAGGTGTGAATTTCTTATAGAATGTTCACATATCACTGGAGAGTGCGAAAATCACGATGAATCTTTCCTCGAATGATTCATCTCAGAAAATTGGACTCGGATTTTTTTTGGGAGAAATCATTTTTTCTTAGCAAGGTTATGGGAGAGGTGTGAATTTCTTATAGAATG
Organism: Homarus americanus; assembly: GCF_018991925.1. NCBI lineage: Eukaryota > Metazoa > Arthropoda > Malacostraca > Decapoda > Nephropidae > Homarus > Homarus americanus. The sequence continues at coordinate 4,523 of NW_024723296.1, forward strand.
TTCACATATCACTGGAGAGTGCGAAAATAACGATGAATCTTTCCTCGTAGGATTCATCTCAGAAAATTGGACTAGGGTTTTTTTTGGGAGAAATCATTTTTTCTTAGCAAGGTTATGGGAGAGGTGTGAATTTCTTATAGAATGTTCACATAACACTGGAGAGTGCGAAAATCACGATGAATCTTTCCTCGAATGATTCATCTCAGAAAATTGGACTCGGATTTTTTTTGGGAGAAATCATTTTTTCTTAGCAAGGTTATGGGAGAGGTGTGAATTTCTTAAAGAATGTTCACATATCACTGGAGAGTGCGAAAATCACGATGAATCTTTCCTCGAAGGATTCATCTCAGAAAATTGGACTCAGATATTTTTCTTAGCAAGGATATGGGAGAGGTGTGAATAACTTATAGAATGTTCACAAATCACTGGAGAGTGCGAAAATCACGATGAATCTTTCCTCGAATGATTCATCTCAGAATATTGGACTAGGATTTTTTTGGGAGAAATCATTTTTTCTTAGCAATGTTATGGGAGAGGTGTGAATTTCTCATAGAATGTTCACATATCACTGGAGAGTGCGAAAATCATGATGAATCTTTCCTCGAAGGATTCATTTCAGAAAATTGGACTAGGATTTTTTTGGGAGAAATCATTTTTACTTAGCAAGGTTATGGGAGAGGTGTGAATTTCTTATAGAATGTTCACATATCACTGGAGAGTGCGAAAATCACGATGAATCTTTCCTCGAATGATTCATCTCAGAAAATTGGACTCGGATTTTTTTGGGAGAAATCATTTTTTCTTAGCAAGGGTATGGGAGAGGTGTGAATTTCTTATAGAATGTTCACATATCACTGGAGAGTGCGAAAATAACGATGAATCTTTCCTCGTAGGATTCATCTCAGAAAATTGGACTAGGGTTTTTTTTGGGAGAAATCATTTTTTCTTAGCAAATTTATGGGAGGTGTGAATTTCTTATAGAATGTTCACATAACACTGGAGAGTGCGAAAATCACGATGAATCTTTCCTCGAAGGATTCATCTCAGAAAATTGGACTCGGATATTTTTCTTAGCAAGGATATGGGAGAGGTGTGAATTTCTTATAGAATGTTCACAAATCACTGGAGAGTGCGAAAATCACGATGAATCTTTCCTCGAATGATTCATCTCAGAATATTGGACTCGTATTTTTTGGGGAGAAATCATTTTTTCTTAGCAAGGTTATGGGAGAGGTGTGAATTTCTTATAGAATGTTCACATATCACTGGAGAGTGCGAAAATCACGATGAATCTTTCCTCGAAGGATTCATCTCAGAAAATTGGACTCGGATATTTTCTTAAAGGATATGGGAGAGGTGTGAATTTCTTATAGAATGTTCACATATCACTGGAGAGTGCGAAAATCACGATGAATCTTTCCTCGAAGGATTCATCTCAGAAAATGGACTAGGATTTTTTGGGAGAAATCATTTTTCTTAGCAAGGTTATGGGAGAGGTGTGAATTTCTCATAGAATGTTCACATATCACTGGAGAGTGCGAAAATCACGATGAATCTTTCCTCGAAGGATTCATTTCAGAAAATTGGACTAGTATTTTTTTGGGAGAAATCATTTTTACTTAGCAAGGTTATGGGAGAGGTGTGAATTTCTTATAGAATGTTCACATATCACTGGAGAGTGCGAAAATCACGATGAATCTTTCCTCGAAGGATCCATCTCAGAAAAATTGGACTCGTATTTTTTGGGGAGAAATCATTTTTTCTTAGCAAGGTTATGGGAGAGGTGTGAATTTCTTATTGAATGTTCACATATCACTGGAGTGTGCGAAAATCATGATGAATCTTTCCTCGAAGGATTCATCTCAGAAAATTGGACTCGGATTTTTTTCTTAGCAAGCATATGGGAGAGGTGTGAATTTCTTATAGAATGTTCACATATCACTGGAGAGTGCGAAAATCACGATGAATCTTTCCTCGAATGATTCATCTCAGAAAATTGGACTCGGATTTTTTTGGGAGAAATCATTTTTTCTTAGCAAGGTTATGGGAGAGGTGTGAATTTCTTATAGAATGTTCACATATCACTGGAGAGTGCGAAAATAACGATGAATCTTTCCTCGTATGATTCATCTCAGAAAATTGGACTAGGGTTTTTTTTGGGAGAAATAATTTTTTCTTAGCAAGGTTATGGGAGAGGTGTGAATTTCTTATAGAATGTTCACATAACACTGGAGAGTGCGAAAATCACGATGAATCTTTCCTCGAATGATTCATCTCAGAAAATTGGACTCGGATTTTTTTTGGGAGAAATCATTTTTTCTTAGCAAGGTTATGGGAGAGGTGTGAATTTCTTAAAGAATGTTCACATATCACTGGAGAGTGCGAAAATCACGATGAATCTTTCCTCGAAGGATTCATCTCAGAAAATTGGACTCGGATTTTTTTGGGGAGAAATCATTTTTTCTTAGCAAGGATATGGGAGAGGTGTGAATTTCGTATAGAATGTTCACATATCACTGGAGAGTGCGAAATTCACGATGAATCTTTCCTCGAAGGATTCATCTCAGAAAATTGGACTCGGATATTTTTCTAAGCAAGGATATGGGAGAGGTGTGAATTTCTTATAGAATGTTCACATAACACTGGAGAGTGCGAAAATCACGATGAATCTTTCCTCGAATGATTCATCTCAGAAAATTGGACTCGGATTTTTTTTGGGAGAAATCATTTTTTCTTAGCAAGGTTATGGGAGAGGTGTGAATTTCTTAAAGAATGTTCACATATCACTGGAGAGTGCGAAAATCACGATGAATCTTTCCTCGAAGGATTCATCTCAGAAAATTGGACTCGGATTTTTTTCTTAGTAAGGATATGGGAGAGGTGTGAATTTCTTATAGAATGTTCACAAATCACTGGAGAGTGCGAAAATCACGATGAATCTTTCCTCGAAGGATTCATCTCAGAAAATTGGACTAGGATTTTTTTGGGGAGAAATCATTTTTTCTTAGCAAGGTTATGGGAGAGGTGTGAATTTCTTATAGAATGTTCACATATCACTGGAGAGTGCGAAAATCACGATGAATCTTTCCTCGAATGATTCATCTTAGAAAATTGGACTCGAATTTTTTTGGGGAGAAATCATTTTTTCTTAGCAAGGTTATGGGAGAGGTGTGAATTTCTTATAGAATGTTCACATATCACTATAGAGAGCGAAAATCACGATGAATTTTTCCTCGCAGGATTCATCTCAGAAAATTGGACTCGGATTTTTTTTTTGTGAGAAATCATTTTTTCTTAGCAAGTTTATGGGAGAGGTGTGAATTTCTTATAGAATGTTTACATATCTCTGGAGAGTGCGAAAATCACGATGAATCGTTCCTCGAATGATTCATCTCAGAAAATTGGACTCGGATTTTTTTGGGGAGAAATCATTTTTTCTTAGCAAGGTTATGGGAGAGGTGTGAATTTCTTATAGAATGTTCACATATGACTGGAGAGTGCAAAAATCACTATGAATCTTTCCTCGAAGGATTCATCTCAGAAAATTGGACTCGGATATTTTTCTTAGCAAGGATATGGGAGAGGTGTGAATTTCTTATAGAATGTTCACATATCACTGGAGAGTGCGAAAATTACGATGAATCTTTCCTCGAAGGATTCATCTCAGAAAAGTGGACTCGGATTTTTTTCTTAGCAAGCATATGGGAGAGGTGTGAATTTCTTATAGAATGTTCACATATCACTGGAGAGTGCGAAAATCACGATGAATCTTTCCTCGAAGGATTCATCTCAGAAAATTGGACTCGGATTTTTTTGGGGAGAAATCATTTTTTCTTAGCAAGGTTATGGGAGAGGTGTGAATTTCTTATAGAATGTTAACATATCACTGAAAAGTGCAAAAATCACGATGAATCTTTCCTCGAAGGATTCATCTCAGAAAATTGGACTCGGATTTTTTTTGGAAGTAATAATTTTTTCTGAGCAAGTTTATGGGAGAGGTGTGAATTTCTTATAGAATGTTCACATATCACTGGAGAGTGCGAAAATCACGATGAATCTTTCCTCAAAGGATTCATCTCAGAAAATTGTACTCGGATTTTTTTTGGGAGAAATCATTTTTTCTTAGCAAGGTTATGGGAGAGGTGTGAATTTCTCATAGAATGTTCACATATCACTGGAGAGTGCGAAAATCACGATGAATCTTTCCTCGAAGGATTCATTTCAGAAAATTGGACTAGGATTTTTTTGGGAGAAATCCTTTTTACTTAGCAAGGTTATGGGAGAGGTGTGAATTTCTTATAGAATGTTCACATATCACTGGAGAGTGCGAAAATCACGATGAATCTTTCCTCGAATGATTCATCTCAGAAAATTGGACTCGGATTTTTTGGGGAGAAATCATTTTTTCTTAGCAAGGTTATGGGAGAAGTGTGAATTTCTTATAGAATGTTCACATATCACTGGAGAGTGCGAAAATCATGATGAATCTTTCCTCGAAGGATTCATCTCAGAAAATTGGACTCGGATTTTTTTCTTAGCAAGCATATGGGAGAGGTGTGAATTTCTTATAGAATGTTCACATATCAATGGAGAGTGCGAAAATCACGATGAATCTTTCCTCGAATGATTCATCTCAGAAAATTGGACTCGGATTTTTTCTTATAAGCATAGGAGGTGTGAATTTCTTAGAATGTTCACATATCACTGGAGAGTGCGAAAATCACAACGAATCTTTCCTCGAATGATTCATCTCAGAAAATTGGACTCGGATTTTTTTGGGAGAAATCATTTTTTCTTAGCAAGGTTATGGGAGAGGTGTGAATTTCTTATAGAATGTTCACATATCACTGGAGAGTGCGAAAATCACGATGAATCTTTCCTCGAAGGATTCATCTCAAAAAATTGAACTAGGGTTTTTTTGGGGAGAAATCATTTTTTCTTAGCAAGGTTATGGGAGAGGTGTGAATTTCTTATTGAATGTTCACATATCACTGGAGAGTGCAAAAATCACGATGAATCTTTCCTCGAAGGATTCATCTCAGAAAATTGGACTCGGATATTTTTCTTAGCAAGGATATGGGAGAGGTGTGAATTTCTTATAGAATGTTCACATATCACTGGAGAGTGCGAAAATAACGATGAATCTTTCCTCGTAGGATTCATCTCAGAAATTTGGACTAGGGTTTTTTTTGGGAGAAATCATTTTTTCTTAGCAAGGTTATGGGAGAGGTGTGAATTTCTTATAGAATGTTCACATAACACTGGAGATAGCGAAAATCACGATGAATCTTTCCTCGAATGATTCATCTCAGAAAATTGGACTCGGATTTTTTTTGGGAGAAATCATTTTTTCTTAGCAAGGTTATGGGAGAGGTGTGAATTTCTTAAAGAATGTTCACATATCACTGGAGAGTGCGAAAATCACGATGAATCTTTCCTCGAAGGATTCTTCTCAGAAAATTGGACTCAGATATTTTTCTTAGCAAGGATATGGGAGAGGTGTGAATTTCTTATAGAATGTTCACAAATCACTGGAGAGTGCGAAAATCACGATGAATCTTTCCTCGAATGATTCATCTCAGAAAATTGGACTCGGATTTTTTGGGGAGAAATCCATTTTTTTCGCAAGGTTATGGGAGAGGTGTGAATTTCTTATAGAACGTTCACATATCACTGGAGAGTGCGAAAATCATGATGAATCTTTCCTCGAAGGATTCATCTCAGAAAATTGGACTCGGATTTTTTTCTTAGCAAGCATATGGGAGAGGTGTGAATTTCTTATAGAATGTTCACATATCACTGGAGAGTGCGAAAATCACGATGAATCTTTCTTCGAAGGATTCATCTCAGAAAATTGGACTAGGGTTTTTTTGGGGAGAAATCATTTTTTCTTAGCAAGGATATGGGAGAGGTGTGAATTTCTTATAGAATGTTCACATAACACTGGAGAGAGCGAAAATCACGATGAATCTTTCCTCGAATGATTCATCTCAGAAAATTGGACTCGGATTTTTTTTGGGAGAAATAAATTTTTTTTAAGCACGGTTATGGGAGAGGTGTGAATTTCTTAAAGAATGTTCACATATCACTGGAGAGTGCGAAAATCGCGATGAATCTTTCCTCGAATGATGCATCTCAGAAAATTGGACTCGGATTTTTTTGGGGAGAAATCATTTTTTCTTAGCAAGTTTATGGGAGAAGTGTGAATTTCTTATAGAATTTTAACATATCACTGAAAAGTGCGAAAATCACGATGAATCTTTCCTCGAAGGATTCATCTCAGAAAATTGGACTCGGATTTTTTTTGGGAGAAATCATTTTTTCTTAGCAAGGTTACGGGAGAGGTGTGAATTTCTTATAGAATGTTCACATGTCACTGGAGAGTGCGAAAATCACGATGAATCTTTCCTCGAAGGATTCATCTCAGAAAATTGGACTCGGATTTTTTTGGGGAGAAATCATTTTTTCTTAGCAAGGTTATGGGAGAGGTGTCAATTAATTATAGAATGTTCACATATCGCTGGAGAGTGCGAAAATCACGATGAATCTTTCCTCGAAGGATTCATCTCAGAAAATTGGACTCGGATTTTTTTTGGGAGAAATCATTTTTCTTATCAAGGTTATGGGAGAGGTGTGAATTTCTTATAGAATGTTCACATATCACTGGAGAGTGCGAAAATCACGATGAATCTTTCCTCGAAGGATTCATCTCAGAAAATTGGACTCGGATTTTTTGGGGAGAAATCATTTTTCTTAGCAAGGTTATGGGAGAGGTGTGAATTTCTTATAGAATGTTCACATATCACTGGAGAGTGCGAAAATTACGATGAATCTTTCCTCGAATGATTCATCTCAGAAAATTGGACTCGGATTTTTTTGGGGAGAAATCATTTTTACTTAGCAAGGTTATGGGAGAGGTGTGAATTTCTTATAGAATGTTAACATCACTGAAAAGTGCGAAAATCACGATGAATCTTTCCTCGAAGGATTCATCTCAGAAAATTGGACTCGGATTTTTTTTGGGAGAAATCATTTTTTCTTAGCAAGGTTACGGGAGAGGTGTGAATTTCTTATAGAATGTTCACATGTCACTGGAGAGTGCGAAAATCACGATGAATCTTTCCTCGAATGATTCATCTCAGAATATTGGACTCGGATTTTTTTGGGGAGAAATCATTTCTTCTTAGCAAGGTTATGGGAGAGGTGTGAATTTCTTATAGAATGTTAACATATCACTGAAAAGTGCGAAAATTACGATGAATCTTTCCTCGAAGGATTCATCTTTGAAAATTGGACTCGGATTTTTTTTGGGAGAAATCATTTTTTCTTAGCAAGGTTATGGGAGAGGTGTAAATTTCTTTTAGAATGTTCACATATCACTGGAGAATGCGAAAATCCCGATGAATCTTTCCTCGAAGGATTCATCTCAGAAAATTGGACTCGGATTTTTTGGGGGAGAAATCATTTTTTCTTAGCAAGGTTATGGTAGAGGTGTGAATTTCTTATAGAACGTTCACATATCTCTGAAGAGTGCGAAAATCACGATGAATCTTTCCTCGAATGATTCATCTTAGAAAATTGGACTCGGATTTTTTTTGGGAGAAATCATTTTTTCTTAGCAAGGTTATGGGAGAGGTGTGAATTTCTTATAGAATGTTCACATATCACTGGAGAGTGCGAAAATCAAAATGAATCTTTCCTCGAAGGATTCATCTCAGAAAATTGTACTCGGATTTTTTTGGGGAGAAATCATTTTTTCTTAGCAAGGTTATGGTAGAAGTGTGAATTTCTTATAGAATGTTCACATATCACTGGAGACTGCGAAAATCACGATGAATCTTTCCTCGAAGGATTCATCTCAGAAAATTGGACTCGGATTTTTTTGGGGAGAAATCATTTTTTCTTAGCAAGGTTATGGGAGAGGTGTCAATTTCTTATAGAATGTTCACTTATCACTGGAGACTGCGAAAATCACGATGAATCTTTCCTCGAAGGATTCATCTCAGAAAATTGGACTCGGATTTTTTTGGGGAGAAATCATTTTTTCTTAGCAAGGTTACGGGAGAGGTGTGAATTTCTTATAGAATGTTCACATGTCACTGGAGAGTGCGAAAATCACGATGAATCTTTCCTCGAAGGATTCATCTCAGAAAATTGGACTCGGATTTTTTTGGGGAGAAATCATTTTTTCTTAGCAAGGTTATGGGAGAGGTGTCAATTAATTATAGAATGTTCACATATCGCTGGAGAGTGCGAAAATCCCGACGAATCTTTCCTCGAAGGATTCATCTCAGAAAATTGGACTCGGATTTTTTTTTGGGAGAAATCATTTTTCTTAGCAAGGTTATGGGAGAGGTGTGAATTTCTTATAGAATGTTCACATATCACTGGAGAGTGCGAAAATCACGATGAATCTTTCCTCGAATGATTCATCTCAGAAAATTGGACTCGGATTTTTTTTGGAAGAAATCATTTTTTCTGAGCAAGGTTATGGGAGAGGTGTGAATTTCTTATAGAATGTTCACATATCACTGGAGAGTGCGAAAATCACGATGAATCTTTCCTCGAAGGATTCATCTCAGAAAATTGGACTAGGATTTTTTTGGGAGAAATCATTTTTTCTTAGCAAGGTTATGGGAGAGGTGTGAATTTCTCATAGAATGTTCACATATCACTGGAGAGTGCGAAAATCACGATGAATCTTTCCTCGAAGGATTCATTTCAGAAAATTGGACTAGGATTTTTTTGGGAGAAATCATTTTTTCTTAGCAAGGTTATGGGAGAGGTGTGAATTTCTTATAGAATGTTCACATATCACTGGAGAGTGCGAAAATCACGATGAATCTTTCCTCGAAGGATTCATCTCAGAAAAATTGGACTCGGATTTTTTTGGGGAGAAATAATTTTTTCTTAGCAAGGTTATGGGAGAGGTGTGAATTTCTTATTGAATGTTCACATATCACTGGAGAGTGCGAAAATCACGATGAATCTTTCCTCGAAGGATTCATCTCAGAAAATTGGACTCGGATTTTTTTCTTAGCAAGGATATGGGAGAGGTGTGAATTTCTTATAGAATGTTCACATATCACTGGAGAGTGCGAAAATCACGATGAATCTTTCCTCGAATGATTCATCTCAGAAAATTGGACTCGGATTTTTTTTGGGAGAAATCATTTTTTCTTAGCAAGGTTATGGGAGAGGTGTGAATTTCTTATAGAATGTTCACATAACACTGGAGAGTGCGAAAATCATGATGAATCTTTCCTCGAAGGATTCATCTCAGAAAATTGGACTCGGATTTTTTTGGGGAGAAATCATTTTTCTTAGCAAGGTTATGGGAGAGGTGTGAATTTCTTATAGAATGTTCACATATCACTGGAGAGTGCGAAAATCACGATGAATCTTTCCTCGAATGATTCATCTCAGAAAAATGGACTCGGATTTTTTTTGGAAGAAATCATTTTTTATGAGCAAGGTTACGGGAGAGGTGTGAATTTCTTATAGAATGTTCACATATCACTGGAGAGTGCGAAAATCACGATGAATCTTTCCTCGAAGGATTCATCTCAGAAAATTGGACTAGGATTTTTTTGGGAGAAATCATTTTTTCTTAGCAAGGTTATGGGAGAGGTGTGAATTTCTCATAGAATGTTCACATATCACTGGAGAGTGCGAAAATCACGATGAATCTTTCCTCGAAGGATTCATTTCAGAAAATTGGACTAGGATTTTTTTGGGAGAAATCATTTTTTCTTAGCAAGGTTATGGGAGAGGTGTGAATTTCTTATAGAATGTTCACATATCACTGGAGAGTGCGAAAATCACGATGAATCTTTCCTCGAAGGATTCATCTCAGAAAAATTGGACTCGGATTTTTTTGGGGAGAAATCATTTTTTCTTAGCAAGGTTATGGGAGAGGTGTGAATTTCTTATTGAATGTTCACATATCACTGGAGTGTGCGAAAATCACGATGAATCTTTCCTCGAATGATTCATCTCAGAAAATTGGACTCGAATTTTTTTTGGGAGAAATCATTTTTTCTTAGCAAGGTTATGGGAGAGGTGTGAATTTCTTAAAGAATGTTCACATATCACTGGAGAGTGCGAAAATCACGATGAATCTTTCCTCGAAGGATTCATCTCAGAAAATTGGACTCGGATTTTTTTGGGGAGAAATCATTTTTTCTTAGCAAGGATATGGGAGAGGTGTGAATTTCTTATAGAATGTTCACATATCACTGGAGAGTGCGAAAATCATGATGAATCTTTCCTCGAAGGATTCATCTCAGAAAATTGGACTCGGATTTTTTTCTTAGCAAGCATATGGGAGAGGTGTGAATTTCTTATAGAATGTTCACATATCACTGGAGAGTGCGAAAATCACGATGAATCTTTCCTCGAATGATTCATCTCAGAAAATTGGACTCGGATTTTTTTGGGAGAAATCATTTTTTCTTAGCAAGGTTATGGGAGAGGTGTGAATTTCTTATAGAATGTTCACATATCACTGGAGAGTGCGAAAATCACGATGAATCTTTCCTCGAAGGATTCATCTCAGAAAATTGGACTAGGGTTTTTTTGGGGAGAAATCATTTTTTCTTAGCAAGGTTATTGGAGAGGTGTGAATTTCTTATAGAATGTTCACATAACACTGGAGAGTGCGAAAATCATGATGAATCTTTCCTCGAAGGATTCATCTCAGAAAATTGGACTCGGATTTTTTTTGGGAGAAATCATTTTTCTTAGCAAGGTTATGGGAGAGGTGTGAATTTCTTATAGAATGTTCACATATCACTGGAGAGTGCGAAAATCACGATGAATCTTTCCTCAAGGATTCATCTCAGAAAATTGGACTCGGATTTTTTTTGGAAGAAATCATTTTTTCTGAGCAAGGTTACGGGAGAGGTGTGAATTTCTTATAGAATGTTCACATATCACTGGAGAGTGAGAAAATCACGATGAATCTTTCCTCGAAGGATTCATCTCAGAAAATTGGACTAGGATTTTTTTGGGAGAAATCATTTTTTCTTAGCAAGGTTATGGGAGAGGTGTGAATTTCTCATAAAATGTTCACATATCACTGGAGAGTGCGAAAATCACGATGAATCTTTCCTCGAATGATTCATCTCAGAAAATTGGACTCGGATTTTTTTGGGGAGAAATAATTTTTTCTTAGCAAGGTTATGGGAGAGGTGTGAATTTCTTAAAGAATGTTCACATATCACTGGAGAGTGCGAAAATCACGATGAATCTTTCCTCGAAGGATTCATCTCAGAAAATTGGACTCGGATATTTTTCTTAGCAAGGATATGGGAGAGGTGTGAATTTCTTATAGAATGTTCACATATCACTGGAGAGTGCGAAAATCACGATGAATCTTTCCTCGAAGGATTCATCTCAGAAAATTGGACTCGGATTTTTTTGGGAGAAATCATTTTTTCTTAGCAAGGTTATGGGAGAGGTGTGAATTTCTTATAGAATGTTCACATATCACTGGAGAGTGCGAAAATCACGATGAATCTTTCCTCGAAGGATTCATGTCAGAAAATTGGACTCGGATATTTTTCTTAGCAAGGATATGGGAGAGGTGTGAATTTCTTTTAGAATGTTCACATATCACTGGAGAGTGCGAAAATCACGATGAATCTTTCCTCGAAGGATTCATCTCAGAAAATTGGACTAGGATTTTTTTGGGAGAAATAATTTTTTCTTAGCAAGGTTATGGGAGAGGTGTGAATTTCTCATAGAATGTTCACATATCACTGGAGAGTGCGAAAATCACGATGAATCTTTCCTCGAAGGATTCATTTAAAAAAATTGGACTAGGATTTTTTTGGGAGAAATAATTTTTTCTTAGCAAGGTTATGGGAGAGGTGTGAATTTCTTATAGAATGTTCACATATCACTGGAGAGTGCGAAAATCACGATGAATCTTTCCTCGATGGATTCATCTCAGAAAAATTGGACTCGGATTTTTTTGGGTAGAAATCATTTTTTCTTAGCAAGGTTATGGGAGAGGTGTGAATTTCTTATTGAATGTTCACATATCACTGGAGTGTGCGAAAATCACGATGAATCTTTCCTCGAAGGATTCATCTCAGAAAATTGGACTCGGATTTTTTTTTTAGCAAGTATATGGGAGAGGTGTGAATTTCTTATAGAATGTTCACATATCACTGGAGAGTGCGAAAATCACGATGAATCTTTCCTCGAATGATTCATCTCAGAAAATTGGGCTCGGATTTTTTTGGGAGAAATCATTTTTTCTTAGCAAGGTTATGGGAGAGGTGTGAATTTCTTATAGAATGTTCACATATCACTGGAGAGTGCGAAAATCACGATGAATCTTTCCTCGATGGATTCATCTCAAAAAATTGAACTAGGGTTTTTTTGGGGAGAAATCATTTTTTCTTAGCAAGGTTATGGGAGAGGTGTGAATTTCTTATTGAATGTTCACATATCACTGGAGAGTGCGAAAATCACGATGAATCTTTCCTCGAAGGATTCATCTCAGAAAATTGGACTCGGATTTTTTTCTTAGCAAGGATATGGGAGAGGTGTGAATTTCTTATAGAATGTTCACATATCACTGGAGAGTGCGAAAATCACGATGAATCTTTCCTCGAATGATTCATCTCAGAAAATTGGACTCGGATTTTTTTGGGAGAAATCAATTTTTCTTAGCAAGGTTATGGGAGAGGTGTGAATTTCTTATAGAATGTTCACATATCACTGGAGAGTGCGAAAATCACGATGAATCTTTCCTCGAAGGATTCATCTCAGAAAATTGGACTAGGGTTTTTTTTTGGGAGAAATCATTTTTTCTTAGCAAGGTTATGGGAGAGGTGTGAATTTCTTATAGAATGTTCACATATCACTGGAGAGTGCGAAAATCACGATGAATCTTTCCTCGAAGGATTCATCTCAGAAAATTGGACTCGGATATTTTTCTTAGCAAGGATATGGGAGAGGTGTGAATTTCTTATAGAATGTTCACAAATCACTGGAGAGTGCGAAAATCACGATGAATCTTTCCTCGAATGATTCATCTCAGAAAATTGGACTCGGATTTTTTGGGGAGAAATCATTTTTTCTTAGCAAGGTTATGGGAGAGGTGTGAATTTCTTATAGAATGTTCACATATCACTGGAGAGTGCGAAAATCATGATGAATCTTTCCTCGAAGGATTCATCTCAGAAAATTGGACTCGGATTTTTTTCTTAGCAAGCATATGGGAGAGGTGTGAATTTCTTATAGAATGTTCACATAGGACTGGAGAGTGCGAAAATCACGATGAATCTTTCCTAGAATGATTCATCTCAGAAAATTGGACTCGGATTTTTTTGGGAGATATCATTTTTTCTTAGCAAGGTTATGGGAGAGGTGTGAATTTCTTATAGAATGTTCACATATCACTGGAGAGTGCGAAAATCACGATGAATCTTTCCTCGAAGGATTCATCTCAGAAAATTGGACTAGGGTTTTTTTGGGGAGAAATCATTTTTTCTTAGCAAGGATATGGGAGAGGTGTGAATTTCTTATAGAATGTTCACATAACACTGGAGAGAGCGAAAATCACGATGAATCTTTCCTCGAATGATTCATCTCAGAAAATTGGACTCGGATTTTTTTTGGGAGAAATAAATTTTTTTTAAGCAAGGTTATGGGAGAGGTGTGAATTTCTTAAAGAATGTTCACATATCACTGGAGAGTGCGAAAATCGCGATGAATCTTTCCTCGAATGATGCATCTCAGAAAATTGGACTCGGATTTTTTTGGGGAGAAATCATTTTTTCTTAGCAAGTTTATGGGAGAAGTGTGAATTTCTTATAGAATGTTAACATATCACTGAAAAGTGCGAAAATCACGATGAATCTTTCCTCGAAGGATTCATCTCAGAAAATTGGACTCGGATTTTTTTTGGGAGAAATCATTTTTTCTTAGCAAGGTTACGGGAGAGGTGTGAATTTCTTATAGAATGTTCACATGTCACTGGAGAGTGCGAAAATCACGATGAATCTTTCCTCGAAGGATTCATCTCAGAAAATTGGACTCGGATTTTTTTGGGGAGAAATCATTTTTTCTTAGCAAGGTTATGGGAGAGGTGTCAATTAATTATAGAATGTTCACATATTGCTGGAGAGTGCGAAAATCACGATGAATCTTTCCTCGAAGGATTCATCTCAGAAAATTGGACTCGGATTTTTTTTGGGAGAAATCATTTTTCTTAGCAAGGTTATGGGAGAGGTGTGAATTTCTTATAGAATGTTCACATATCACTGGAGAGTGCGAAAATCACGATGAATCTTTCCTCGAAGGATTCATCTCAGAAAATTGGACTCGGATTTTTTTGGGGAGAAATCATTTTTCTTAGCAAGGTTATGGGAGAGGTGTGAATTTCTTATAGAATGTTCACATATCACTGGAGAGTGCGAAAATTACGATGAATCTTTCCTCGAATGATTCATCTCAGAAAATTGGACTCGGATTTTTTTGGGGAGAAATCATTTTTTCTTAGCAAGGTTATGGGAGAGGTGTGAATTTCTTATAGAATGTTAACATCACTGAAAAGTGCGAAAATCACGATGAATCTTTCCTCGAAGGATTCATCTCAGAAAATTGGACTCGGATTTTTTTTGGGAGAAATCATTTTTTCTTAGCAAGGTTACGGGAGAGGTGTGAATTTCTTATAGAATGTTCACATGTCACTGGAGAGTGCGAAAATCACGATGAATCTTTCCTCGAATGATTCATCTCAGAATATTGGACTCGGATTTTTTTGGGGAGAAATCATTTCTTCTTAGCAAGGTTATGGGAGAGGTGTGAATTTCTTATAGAATGTTAACATATCACTGAAAAGTGCGAAAATTACGATGAATCTTTCCTCGAAGGATTCATCTTTGAAAATTGGACTCGGATTTTTTTTGGGAGAAATCATTTTTTCTTAGCAAGGTTATGGGAGAGGTGTAAATTTCTTTTAGAACGTTCACATATCACTGGAGAGTGCGAAAATCCCGATGAATCTTTCCTCGAAGGATTCATCTCAGAAAATTGGACTCGGATTTTTTGGGGGAGAAATCATTTTTTCTTAGCAAGGTTATGGGAGAGGTGTCAATTAATTATAGAATGTTCACATATCGCTGGAGAGTGCGAAAATCCCGACGAATCTTTCCTCGAAGGATTCATCTCAGAAAATTGGACTCGGATTTTTTTTGGGAGAAATCATTTTTCTTAGCAAGGTTATGGGAGAGGTGTGAATTTCTTATAGAATGTTCACATATCACTGGAGAGTGCGAAAATCACGATGAATCTTTCCTCGAATGATTCATCTCAGAAAATTGGACTCGGATTTTTTTTGGAAGAAATCATTTTTTCTGAGCAAGGTTACGGGAGAGGTGTGAATTTCTTATAGAATGTTCACATATCACTGGAGAGTGCGAAAATCACGATGAATCTTTCCTCGAAGGATTCATCTCAGAAAATTGGACTAGGATTTTTTTGGGAGAAATCATTTTTTCTTAGCAAGGTTATGGGAGAGGTGTGAATTTCTCATAGAATGTTCACATATCACTGGAGAGTGCGAAAATCACGATGAATCTTTCCTCGAAGGATTCATTTCAGAAAATTGGACTAGGATTTTTTTGGGAGAAATCATTTTTTCTTAGCAAGGTTATGGGAGAGGTGTGAATTTCTTATAGAATGTTCACATATCACTGGAGAGTGCGAAAATCACGATGAATCTTTCCTCGAAGGATTCATCTCAGAAAATTGGACTCGGATTTTTTTCTTAGCAAGCATATGGGAGAGGTGTGAATTTCTTATAGAATGTTCACATATCACTGGAGAGTGCGAAAATCACGATGAATCTTTCCTCGAATGATTCATCTCAGAAAATTGGACTCGGATTTTTTTGGGAGAAATCATTTTTTCTTAGCAAGGTTATGGGAGAGGTGTGAATTTCTTATAGAATGTTCACATATCACTGGAGAGTGCGAAAATCACGATGAATCTTTCCTCGAAGGATTCATCTCAGAAAATTGGACTAGGGTTTTTTTGGGGAGAAATCATTTTTTCTTAGCAAGGTTATTGGAGAGGTGTGAATTTCTTATAGAATGTTCACATAACACTGGAGAGTGCGAAAATCACGATGAATCTTTCCTCGAAGGATTCATCTCAGAAAATTGGACTCGGATTTTTTTTGGGAGAAATCATTTTTCTTAGCAAGGTTATGGGAGAGGTGTGAATTTCTTATAGAATGTTCACATATCACTGGAGAGTGCGAAAATCACGATGAATCTTTCCTCGAATGATTCATCTCAGAAAATTGGACTCGGATTTTTTTTGGAAGAAATCATTTTTTCTGAGCAAGGTTACGGGAGAGGTGTGAATTTCTTATAGAATGTTCACATATCACTGGAGAGTGCGAAAATCACGATGAATCTTTCCTCGAAGGATTCATCTCAGAAAATTGGACTAGGATTTTTTTGGGAGAAATCATTTTTTCTTAGCAAGGTTATGGGAGAGGTGTGAATTTCTCATAGAATGTTCACATATCACTGGAGAGTGCGAAAATCACGATGAATCTTTCCTCGAAGGATTCATTTCAGAAAATTGGACTAGGATTTTTTTGGGAGAAATCATTTTTTCTTAGCAAGGTTATGGGAGAGGTGTGAATTTCTTATAGAATGTTCACATATCACTGGAGAGTGCGAAAATCACGATGAATCTTTCCTCGAAGGATTCATCTCAGAAAAATTGGACTCGGATTTTTTTGGGGAGAAATCATTTTTTCTTAGCAAGGTTATGGGAGAGGTGTGAATTTCTTATTGAATGTTCACATATCACTGGAGTGTGCGAAAATCACGATGAATCTTTCCTCGAAGGATTCATCTCAGAAAATTGGACTCGGATTTTTTTCTTAGCAAGGATATGGGAGAGGTGTGAATTTCTTATAGAATGTTCACATATCACTAGAGAGTGCGAAAATCACGATGAATCTTTCCTCGAATGATTCATCTCAGAAAATTGGACTCGGATTTTTTTTGGGAGAAATAAATTTTTTTTAAGCAAGGTTATGGGAGAGGTGTGAATTTCTTAAAGAATGTTCACATATCACTGGAGAGTGCGAAAATAACGATGAATCTTTCCTCGTAGGATTCATCTCAGAAAATTGGACTAGGGTTTTTTTTGGGAGAAATCATTTTTTTTTAGCAAGGTTATGGGAGAGGTGTGAATTTCTTAAAGAATGTTCACATAACACTGGAGAGTGCGAAAATCACGATGAATCTTTCCTCGAATGATTCATCTCAGAAAATTGGACTCGGATTTTTTTTGGGAGAAATCATTTTTTCTTAGCAAGGTTATGGGAGAGGTGTGAATTTCTTAAAGAATGTTCACATATCACTGGAGAGTGCGAAAATCACGATGAATCTTTCCTCGAAGGATTCATCTCAGAAAATTGGACTCGGATATTTTTCTTAGCAAGGATATGGGAGAGGTGTGAATTTCTTATAGAATGTTCACAAATCACTGGAGAGTGCGAAAATCACGATGAATCTTTCCTCGAATGATTCATCTCAGAATATTGGACTCGTATTTTTTGGGGAGAAATCATTTTTTCTTAGCAAGGTTATGGGAGAGGTGTGAATTTCTTATAGAATGTTCACATATCACTGGAGAGTGCGAAAATCACGATGAATCTTTCCTCGAAGGATTCATCTCAGAAAATTGGACTCGGATATTTTTCTTAGCAAGGATATGGGAGAGGTGTGAATTTCTTTTAGAATGTTCACATATCACTGGAGAGTGCGAAAATCACGATGAATCTTTCCTCGAAGGATTCATCTCAGAAAATTGGACTAGGATTTTTTTGGGAGAAATAATTTTTTCTTAGCAAGGTTATGGGAGAGGTGTGAATTTCTCATAGAATGTTCACATATCACTGGAGAGTGCGAAAATCACGATGAATCTTTCCTCGAAGGATTCATTTAAAAAAATTGGACTAGGATTTTTTTGGGAGAAATAATTTTTTCTTAGCAAGGTTATGGGAGAGGTGTGAATTTCTTATAGAATGTTCACATATCACTGGAGAGTGCGAAAATCACGATGAATCTTTCCTCGATGGATTCATCTCAGAAAAATTGGACTCGGATTTTTTTGGGTAGAAATCATTTTTTCTTAGCAAGGTTATGGGAGAGGTGTGAATTTCTTATTGAATGTTCACATATCACTGGAGTGTGCGAAAATCACGATGAATCTTTCCTCGAAGGATTCATCTCAGAAAATTGGACTCGGATTTTTTTTTTAGCAAGTATATGGGAGAGGTGTGAATTTCTTATAGAATGTTCACATATCACTGGAGAGTGCGAAAATCACGATGAATCTTTCCTCGAATGATTCATCTCAGAAAATGGGCTCGATTTTTTGGGAGAAATCATTTTTTCTTAGCAAGGTTATGGGAGAGGTGTGAATTTCTTATAGAATGTTCACATATCACTGGAGAGTGCGAAAATCACGATGAATCTTTCCTCGAAGGATTCATCTCAAAAAATTGAACTAGGGTTTTTTTGGGGAGAAATCATTTTTTCTTAGCAAGGTTATGGGAGAGGTGTGAATTTCTTATTGAATGTTCACATATCACTGGAGAGTGCGAAAATCACGATGAATCTTTCCTCGAAGGATTCATCTCAGAAAATTGGACTCGGATTTTTTTCTTAGCAAGGATATGGGAGAGGTGTGAATTTCTTATAGAATGTTCACATATCACTGGAGAGTGCGAAAATCACGATGAATCTTTCCTCGAATGATTCATCTCAGAAAATTGGACTCGGATTTTTTTGGGAGAAATCAATTTTTCTTAGCAAGGTTATGGGAGAGGTGTGAATTTCTTATAGAATGTTCACATATCACTGGAGAGTGCGAAAATCACGATGAATCTTTCCTCGAAGGATTCATCTCAGAAAATTGGACTAGGGTTTTTTTTGGGAGAAATCATTTTTTCTTAGCAAGGTTATGGGAGAGGTGTGAATTTCTTATAGAATGTTCACATATCACTGGAGAGTGCGAAAATCACGATGAATCTTTCCTCGAAGGATTCATCTCAGAAAATTGGACTCGGATATTTTTCTTAGCAAG
>NW_024723297.1:0-7859 GCF_018991925.1 Homarus americanus
ACCACAGCGACACATCTTTATCCAACTTCTTACATACAAGGGTGAGCTTGGCGACGTATTCCCGTGGGACAATGACCTCGTGTCCGTTGGTTTCATTTTGTCCATGGCACTAGACTTAGGTAGTTTATCAGCATCTTCGTCTGTTTCTGTGAGGATGATGTAACCATCTCTCAGATCCACAAGTCTATTTATTCTCACCTTAAGGTCATAATAGCCTTTTATCCTATCCGAGACCCTGGGTCGGGGTTCCGGAATCTTCACTCTCACTTTGGCCATGGTCAGTAACATACATGAAAATCCTACCTAATCTGTCCACCTCAGCTAAACCCCATGGATGCCGCTCCTTCTGTCCACTTGCTGGGCCAGTAGAGATGGGTCTAGGGTAGGGTGAACAGACAATAACCTGACGGGGCCTGGCTAAGCCCTAACACCCTAACAGTGGCAGGTTATGAAGCACTGCCGAACGAACAGAAAGTGTTGCTACCCTTACTGTTTCGACTCGCCCTATGAGGGTCCCCTTGTGGCTCTGCCCGCAGGGTTCGCGTCGTTACCAAACAGCAGGGACTTGAGGCGAAAGGATAGGATAAGGAAGAAGCGTAGTGTACAAGAATATTAATACTCATGTACAAGTTCGAGATAAAGCAGCCAGAGTGAGCCCAACGTGAATAACAAGGCTGACAGTTGTAACGGTCAACAAATTTGAACACGAGCCAGGATCTACACGCAGCACGTCCGCCCGCTCTGAAGGTTGGATACGCTCTGAACCTAACCTAACCCTAACCTAATCTAACCTAATCCTACCCTACCCGACCCGGCCCACCCACCCCACACCACCCCCACCCACCCCACCCACCCCACCCCACCCCACCCCACCACCTCCTACCCTACCCCTACCCAACTTAGCAATGAAAACTCGTTAGGATGTAAAGTTCCTTCGTTCTTCTTGCCAACTCCTTCACTAAATATCCCTTTATTATTATTATTATTATTATTATTATTATTATTATTATTATTATTATTATTATTATTATTATTATTATTATTATTATTATTATTATTATTATTTTGTATTAGTATTATTATTATTATTCCTTTCATTTACCGTAATAGAAGACATTAGGCGTACATCAGTGAATTAATCTATGCCTACTACCTACCTACCTACCTACCTACCTACCTGCCTACCTACCTACTACCTACCTGCCTACCTACCTACCTACCTACCATCAGTATTCGCGCAAAAAGACTAAAGACAAGATTTTTTTCCAGGCTGGCAGGTCATTATTACATGAGGTGGGGTCAAGGTTAGAGGTCACTTTGCCGATGATACCAACCACCCGATAGATATTAGTCATTCACACGATTTATTCCTGAGTCCTGTGTGAAAATTTCGTGCTGACCACTTTTGAGGGTGGAGTGTGTGTAGGTGTTGAGGTGTAGTGTGTGTGGGTGTTGAGGTGTAGTGTGTGTGTAGGTGTTGAGGTGTAGTGTGTGTGTGTAGGTGTTGAGGTGTAGTGTGTGTAGGTGTTGATGGTGTAGTGTGTGTAGGTGTTGAGGGTGTAGTGTGTGTAGGTGTTGAGGGTGTGAGTGTGTGTGTGGTGTTGAGGGTGTGGTGTGTGTGTGTAGGTGTTGAGGGTGGTGTGTGGTGTGAGGGTTGGTAGGTGTGTAGGTGTTGAGGGTGTGTGTGTGTAGGTGTTGAGGGTGTAGTGTGTGTAGGTGTTGAGGGTAGTGTGTGTGGGTGTTGAGGGTGTAGTGTGTGTGTGTAGGTGTTGAGGGTGTAGTGTGTGTGTGTAGGTGTTGAGGGTGTAGTGTGTGTGTAGGTGTTGAGGGTGTAGTGTGTGTAGGTGTTGAGGGTGTAGTGTGTAGGTGTTGAGGGTGTGGTGTTGAGGGTGGTGGTGTGTGTAGGTGTTGAGGGTGTGTGTGTGTAGGTGTTGAGGTGTAGTGTGTAGGTGTTGAGGGTGTAGTGTGTGTGTAGGTGTTGAGGGGTGTAGGTGTGTAGGTGTTGAGGGTGTGTGTGTGTGTGTGTAGGTGTTGAGGTGTAGTGTGTGTAGGTGTTGAGGGTGTAGTGTGTGTGTGAGGTGTTGAGGTGTAGTGTGTAGGTGTTGAGGTGTGTGTGTAGGTGTTGAGGGGTGTGTAGGTGTTGAGGGTGTAGTGTGTGTAGGTGGGGTGTGTGTGTGTGGGTGTTGAGGGTGTGTGTGTAGGTGTTGAGGGTGTAGTGTGTGTAGGTGTTGAGGTGTGTGTGTGTGTAGGTGTTGAGGGTGTAGTGTGTGTAGGTGTTGAGGGTGTGTGTAGGTGTTGAGGTGTAGTGTGTGTAGGTGTTGAGGGTGTAGTGTGTGGGTGTTAGGTGTGTGTGTAGGTGTTGAGGGTGTAGTGTGTGTAGGTGTTGAGGGTGTAGTGTGTGTGTAGGTGTTGAGGGGTGTAGTGTGTAGGTGTTGAGGGTGTAGTGTGTGGTAGGTGTTGAGGGTGTAGTGTGTGTAGGTGTTGAGGGTGTAGGTGTGTAGGTGTTGAGGGTGTAGTGTGTGTAGGTGTTGAGGGTGTAGTGTGTGTGTGTAGGTGTTGAGGGTGTAGTGTGTGTAGGTGTTAGGGTGTAGTGTGTAGGTGTTGAGGGTGTAGTGTGTGTAGGTGTTGAGGGTGTGTGTGTGTGTGTAGGTGTTGAGGGTGTGTGTGTGTAGGTGTTGAGGGTGTGTGTGTAGGTGTTGAGGGTGTAGTGTGTGTGTGTGTGTGGGTGTTGAGGGTGTAGTGTGTGTAGGTGTGAGGTGTGTAGTGTGTGTAGGTGTTGAGGGTGTAGTGTGTGTGTAGGTGTTGAGGTGTAGTGTGTGTGTAGGTGTTGAGGGGTGTGTTGAGGTGTAGTGTGTAGGTGTTGAGGTGTAGTGTGTGTGTAGGTGTTGAGGGTGTAGTGTGTGTGTGTAGGTGTTGAGGGTGTGTGTGTAGGTGTTGAGGGTGTAGTGTGTGTAGGTGTTGAGGGTGTAGTGTGTGTAGGTGTTGAGGGTGTAGGTGTGTGTAGGTGTTGAGGGTGTAGTGTGTGTGTAGGTGTTGAGGGTGTAGTGTGTGTAGGTGTTGAGGGTGTGTGTGTGTGGGGTGTGTGTGTGTAGGTGTTGAGGGTGTAGTGTGTGTAGGTGTTGAGGGTGTAGTGTGTGTGTAGGTGTTGAGGGTGTGTGTGTAGGTGTTGAGGGTGTGGTGTGTGTAGGTGTTGAGGGTGTAGTGTGTGTAGGTGTTGAAGGTGTAGTGTGTGTAGGTGTTGAGGGTGTGTGTGTGTAGGTGTTGAGGGTGTAGTGTGTAGGTGTTGAGGGGTGTGTGTGTGTAGGTGTTGAGGGTGTAGTGTGTGTAGGTGTTGAGGGTGTGTGTGTGGTGTGTGTGTGTGTTGAGGGTGTAGTGTGTGTAGGTGTTGGAGGGTGTGTGAGGTGTTGAGGTGTGTAGGTGTTGAGGGTAGTGTGTGTAGGTGTTGAGGTGTAGTGTGTGGTGTTGAGGGTGTGTGTGTAGGTGTTGAGGGTGTAGTGTGTGTGGGGTGTTGAGGGTGTAGTGTGTGTGTAGGTGTGAGGGTGTAGTGTGTGTAGGTGTTGATTGGTGTGTGTAGGTGTTGAGGGTGTGTGTAGGTGTTGAGGTGTAGTGTGTGGTGTGAGGGTGTGTGTAGGTAGGAGGGTGTGTGTGTAGGTGTGAGGTGTGTAGGTGTTGAGGGTGTGTGTGTAGGTGTTGAGGGTGTGTGTGTGTAGGTGTTGAGGTGTAGTGTGTGTAGGTGTTGGAGGGTGTGTGTAGGTGTTGAGGGTGTAGTGTGTAGGTGTGAGGTGTAGTGTAGGTGTTGAGGGTGTAGTGTGTGTAGGTGTTGAGGTGTGTGTGTGTAGGTGTTGAGGGTGTAGTGTGTGTAGGTGTGTGTGTAGGTGTTGAGGGGTGTAGTGTGTGTGTAGGTGTTGAGGGTGTAGTGTGTGTGTAGGTGTTGAGGGGGTGTAGGTGTTGAGGGTGTAGTGTGTGTGTGTAGGTGTTGAGGGTGTAGTGTGTGTGTAGGTGTTGAGGTGTAGTGTGTGTAGGTGTTGGAGGTGTAGTGTGTGTAGGTGTTGAGGTGTGTGTGTGTGTGTAGGTGTTGAGGGTGTGTGTGTGTGTGTAGGTGTTGAGGGTGTGGTGTGTAGGTGTTGAGGGTGTGTGGTGTGTGTGTAGGTGTTGAGGTGTAGTGTGTGTGTAGGTGTTGAGGTGTGTGTAGGTGTTGAGGGTGTGTGTGTAGGTGTTGAGGGTGTGTGTGTGTAGGTGTTGAGGGTGAGTGTGTGTAGGTGTTGAGGGTGTAGTATGTGTAGGTGTTGAGGTGTAGTGTGTGAGGTGTTGAGGTGTAGTGTGTGTGTGTAGGTGTTGAGGGTGTGTGTGTAGGTGTTGAGGGTAGTGTGTGTGTCAGGTGTTGAGGGTGTAGGTGTGGGTGTTGAGGGTGGTGTGTAGGTGTTGAGGGTGTAGTGTGTGTAGGTGTTGGAGGGTGTAGTGTGTGTGTGTAGGTGTTGAGGGTGTAGTGTGTGTAGGTGTTGAGGGTGTAGTGTGTGTGTGTGTTGAGGGTGTAGTGTGTGTAGGTGTTGAGGGTGTAGTGTGTGTAGGTGTTGAGGGTGTAGTGTTTCACTAAATATATACAGTACTTGTGTTTTAGTCTTTAGTCTAATGTATTAACCTAACCTAACCTAAACTTCTAGCATAGATATCATTCATTAAATTAAGTATATACATTAGTCAATCCTCATGGTATTTAACTAGCACAGGTGTTGATTACGTGAACAATTAATTAAAGTGAATGGGGATAAAAAGTTAATCGAGGTCTCAAATTATTAAATTAAGTAAGGAAATAGTTTGTAAGTTTGTCCGTGGTGGCAAGGCAAGGAAACGAGCAACAGTCGACGCTCTGAAATATTATGTCGACCAAGGGACTGACGTGTTTTCTCCGACTCCCTGCTACATTATTTCCACCCCGACAACCAACCAACCAGCACCGCCCCGATTCTACCCCGATGTCCACCACTTCATTTGTCCATGTTACTTGTTTTTACTTTTTCTTCTTTGTTCTCCTCTCTTTTGTCCCTCTTCGTTCTTCTTCCTTTTCTTCGCCTCTTCGTCTTCTTTCTTTTTCTCTTCTTCTTCTTCTTCTTTACTTTCCTCCTCCCTCCTCTTTTCTCCTACCTCCTCTTTTCCTCCTGCTTCTCCCTCTCCTCCATGCCGCCTCTGTTCACCACCTCCACCACAGCGTATTATCATTTGGTGTAGAGCTCCGCCACGAGGCTTTAAGGACAGGTTAATGCTCTTGGGGTTAATGTATTAGAAAATGAGATTCAACTTAATAGCATTAGCGTCACTGGATCCAAATATTTAGCACAATTTTTCATTTTTATCTGTACCAAATATATGTGATGTAGATATTTTACTTCATATCTTGATTTCATTATATTTGGATATGAAAGTTGTATAAACTGTGTGAAGTTTTTATAATTTGTTTAGTTTTATGTATATTAACAGTTTACAAAGTATTTAATTATTTCCAAGTGGCTGGGTTTGATTGACATAACTTGTTATTCCTCCAGCGCTAAAATATTGTTTTTGTGATGCTAAAGTTTTTGATACATTATGAACTTACGAAGGAATTTATAACTTTTGAAGATTTGAGAACTTTTATTTGAATTTACAAGATGTTGATATATAAAAAAAAAATTTAATCTAAGAAAATCTGATAATTTACACACACACACACACACACACACACACACACACACACACACACACACACACACACAAAAAACAAAAAACAAAAACAACAACAACAGCAACCAAATGCTTACGATTAAATATAAAGATAAATTGAGGGATTAACAGAGAGAGAGAGAGAGAGAGAGAGGGGGGGAAAGACATAACAAAGAGTGTCAACTTACCCACTCAGGATATATCATTAAGGAGGCAGGAAGACAGTGACTGAGGTAGAGAGGGATGGCACTCCTCCTTCCCTTCCCTCTACCTCTTTGCTTCACTCCTTCCTTGCTTCTCTCCCTCCTTACCCATTTACCTTTTTCCTTTCCTTCCGTCCTTCCTTTCTTCCACCTCTCCCTGCCACCTACTCCCTACTATCTTTCTTCTCCATCCTTCCTCGTTTCTCCTCCTATGATACTTCCATACTTACTCCCTCACTTCTTCCTCTTGTCTTACCTCTCTCTCCCTCCCTCCCTCCTCCCTCCCTCCCTCTCTCCTTCCTCCTACCATCCTTCCTCCTCCCTCCCTCCCTCCATCGTTCCAGTGTGAAGAATATTAGTAACAGTTAACATGATGACCTGTGTATCACCTTCTGGCTCTGAATGTTGTAGTAAAGGTTAATCTTCTAATAACCTATGGATAATGTTACTATAGGTACTAGGTAACTTTATCCACAGGTGTGTTTAGTCAGGTGAAGGTTGGATATTATTGGCTATGGATAATGTTACTAGTGGTACTCAGGTAACTTTATCCACAGGTGTGTTTAGTCAGGTGAACGTTGGATGTTATTGAAGGTGTTGATACCTGGTCTTGCGTGTTGTGTTGCCTCTCGTCTCCTCCCTTCATCATCTGTTGGATAATTAGTAAGTGAATTGATTTTCCCGGGCTCTGGTAGCTGAATGCTCTCTCTCTCTCTCTCTCTCTCTCTCTCTCTCTCTCTCTCTCTCTCTCTCTCTCTCTCTCTCTCTCACCAATCACCCAACAACAGCTGGAGTAATTGGCCCATCATCGCAGGGGAGACTATAGTAGTGTGAAAATGAAGAAAACTAGCCAATGTTTCCATCCGTCGAGGAACCGAGAGAGAGAGAGAATTACAGTGATACGCCCATATACATATGACTTTATGTATTGATTAAATTTATGTAGACATATTTTAGAATGCTTTATTAGGCTTCAACAAACTAAGTTATTTAATCCCTTCACTGCGGGGATGTTAATTTTAATTTTTAACTAATTCCCTACGATTTATTTAACACTGAGACTCACCCCCACCTCTCCACCCCTACACTCCCCACCCCCACACACCCCTACTCCCCTCCCACACACACACACACACCCCTGTACACAAAATGCTTCAGCGCGTTTCACAGTCCCACTTACACACGAAACATTAACAAGAATGTATTAGCCCCTTAGTTCTTTATATAAATGTCAGGGCAGTACATTGGGTTCATATAATCATATCACCCCCCGGTAACTTTCCACTGGCTATGAGGTGACATGATGGGTAGGTTCCTTGAGGCACGGCCCTGAAGACTGTTAAGGTCAGCATATAAAAGCCGGTTGCCTTGGAGGACGTATTTAGAAGAGCTATTTAACATAGCCTCCCTCCTCATCTTAACACTCATAGCTACAGTGATTAAGTTACTGTGATATACACTTGGAACTGTATATAATATATTTTCTTAATCAATACAGAAGGGATAGTTAGGTTCGTCTCCTATAAACCCTCTATACCTTTACATGTTCCAGCCCCATTAACCCAGCAAGAAGCAACGGTTAAAGGGCCAGTTCAAGAATATATCATTATGTAGAGATATAATGGACGGATTATGTAGATGTAAATGACATTATATTAATTGAACAGGTATATGCAGGTGTTTTGGATAGGTAAATGAGAATTATGAACAGGTAAATACTTAAAATGTCAAACTTCATTAAAAATCAATCGGGCTGGGAGAGGCTACAGACGTGTACCTATATAGAACTGGGTTGATGTACGTGTGTGTGTTTGTTTTGAAGGTGAAGTCTGTCTGTCTGTTCCTCTCTCTCTCTCTCTCTCTCTCTCTCTCTCTCTCTCTCTCTCTCTCTCTCTCTCTCTCTCTGTTGATTCCCCCTTCATTGTCTCACAGAGTAATAATAATCGCCCCTCTTCTCTC
>NW_024723298.1:0-34921 GCF_018991925.1 Homarus americanus
TGTCGGAGGTGTACTCTGGAATGTCAGAGGTGTGCCTGGCAGTGTCAGCGGTGTGCCTAAGTGTCAGAGGTGTACTTAGGTAATGTCAGTCGGAAGTACCTGGGAGTGTCAAAGAGTGTCCCTGGGAGTGTTAGAGGTGTACCTGGGTGTGTCAGATGTGTGCCAGGGAGTGTCAGGGTGTGTGCCTGGGGAGTGTCAGAGGTGTGCCTGGGGAGTGTCAGAGGTGTACCTGGAAGTGTCGGAGGTGTACCTGCGAGGTGTGGTGCCTGAGGTGTCTGGGGTGTGCCTGGGGTGTCTGGGGTGTGGGGTGTGGGGTGTGCCTGGGGTCAGGGTGTGCCTGGGGTCAGTGGAGTGCCTGGGGTTGTCAGAGATGTGCCTGGGGTGTCAGGTTGTGCCCTGGGGGTGTCAGGGTGCACTTGGGAGTGTCAGGGTGCACCTTGGAGTGTCTAAGGGTGGCACCTGGCAGGGTGTCTGGGGTGTGCCTGGCAGTGTCTGGGGTGTGCCTTGCAGTGTGGTGTGCCTAAGTGTCAGCGGGGTGTGCCTGGGAGTGTTAGAGGGGTGTATCAGGGGAGTGACAGAGGGGTTCTAGGAGTGTCATGGGTGTGCCTGGGGTGTGAGAAATGTGCCTGGGGTGTGTGGGGCATGCCTGGGGAGTGTCAGAGGTGTGTACCTGGGAGTGTCGGGGTGTGCCACGGAGTGTCATTGGAGGACCTGGGAGTGTGAGATGTGCCTGGGGGTGTCAGAGCTGCTGCCATGGTGTACCTGGGAGTAGAGGTGTAACAGGAGTGACAGAGGAGTACCTAGAAGTGTTATCAGGTGTACCTAGGAGTGTGAAAATGTACCTGGGAGTGTCTGGGGTGTACCTGGGAGTGTCAGAGGTGTACCTGGGAGTGCTGGGGTGTACCTGGGAGTGTCAGAGGTGTACTGGGACTGTCAGAGGTGTACCTGGGAGTAGCCTGAGGTGTTCCTGGGAGGTCAGAGGTACCTGGGAGTGTCGGAGGTGTACCTGGGAGTGTAAGAAGGCACTGGAGTGTTGGAGGTGTACCTGGAGCGGAGGTGCACCTGGGAGTGTCAGAGGTACTGGGAGTGTCAGAGGTGCACTGGGAGGTCACAGGCACCTAGGAGTGTCTGAGGTGTACCTGGGAGTGTCAGAGGTGTACCTGGGAGTGTCAGAGGTGTACCTGGGAGCGTCAGAGGCACCGAGGTCAGAGTTGTACCTGGGAGGAATGTCAAAGGTATACCTGGGAGTGTCAGGAGTGTAACTGGGAATGTCAGAGGTATACCTGGGAGTTCTGAGGTGTTTGGAGTGTCAGAGGTGTACCAGGGATAGGGAATGTCAGTGTGAGTACCTGGGAGGTCAGATGTGTACCTGGGAGTCTGGGGTGTACCTGGGAGTGTCAAAGGTGTACCTGGGAGTGTCAGAGGTGTACCTAGGAGTGTCAGAGGTACCTGGGAGTGTAAGAAGGGTACCTGGGAGTGTCGGAGGTGTCCCTGGGAGTGTCGGAGGGCCTGGGAGTGTAAGAAGTGTACCTGGGAGTATCAGACGTCCCTGGGAGTGTCAGAGGTGTACTTGGGAGTGTCAGAGGTACCTGGGAGTGTAAGCGGTGTACCTGGGAGTGTCTGAGGTACCTGGGAGTGTCAGAGAGGTGTGGGAGTGTCAGGAGATGCACTTGGGAGTGTCAGAGGCACCTGGAGTAGTTCGAGTACCTGGGAGTGTCTGAGGTACCTGGCAATGTCTGAGGTGTACATGGCAGTGTCTGGAGGTGTACCTGGCAGTGTCGAGCGGTGTACCTGGGAGTGTCAGCCGTGTACCTGGGAGTGTTAGGAGGTATCAGGGAGACAGAGGAGCACCTAGGAGTGTCAGAGATGTACCTAGGGAGTGGGAGAGTTTACCTGGGAGTGGGTACCTGGGAGGTCAGAGGTGTACCTGGGAGCGTGTCAGGTATGTACCAGGGAGTGTCAGTGGAGCACCTGGCAGAGTCAGAGGTGTACCTGGGAGTGTCAGAGATGTACCTGGGAGTGTCAGAAGTGTATCTGGGAGTCTCGGACGGTACTTGGGAGGTCAGAGTTCCCAGGAATGTCACTGAGTACTTGGGAGTGTCAGAGGTGTACCTGGGAGTGTCAGGAGGTGCACCTGAGTGTCAAAGATGTACCTGGGAATGTCGGAGGTACTCTGGGCGTGTCAGAGGTGTACCTGGCAGCGCATGTACCTGGGAGTGTCAGAGGTGTACCAGGAATGTCAGTCGAGTACCGTACCAGGGGAATGTCACTGGAGTGCCAGGGGGAGTGTCAGAGGTGTACCTGGGGTGTCAGAGGTGTGCCTTGGAGTGTCAAAGATGTACCTGGGAATGTCGGAGGTGTACTCTGGGCGTGTCAGAGGTGTACCTGGCAGTGTCAGCAGTGTACCTGGGAGTGTGGGGGTGTACCAGGAATGTCAGTCGAGTACCTGGGAGTGTCAAGGTGTCCCTGGAGTGTTAGGGGGTGCACCTGGGTGTGTCAGATGTGTACCCAGGAGTGTCAGGGGTGTGCCTGGGGAGTGTCAGGGTGTGCCTGGGGTGTCAGGGAGTGTGCCTGGGGTGTCGGAGGTGTGCCTGCGGTGGTGAAGTGTACACGCAGAGGTGTCTGGGGTGTACCTGGGGAGTGTCTGGGGTGTGCTTGGGGAGTGTCTGGGGTGTGCCTGGGAGTGTCAGGGTGTGCCTGGGTGTCGGTGGAGTGCCTGGGGTGTCAGAGATGGCACCTGGGGAGTGTCAAGGTTGTGCCTGGGAGTGTCAGGAGGTGCACTTGGGGAGTGTCAGGGTGCACCTGGAGTGTCTGAGGTGTACCTGGCAGTGTCTGAGTGTACCTGGCAGTGTCTGGGGTGTACCTGGCAGTGCCAGCGTTGTACCCTGGGAACCTGGGAGTGTCAGAGGTGTATCTGGGAGTGTCGGAGGTGTACCTGGGAGTGTCAGAGGTGTACCTGGGAGTGTCGGAGGTATACGCGAGTGTGGAGAATGTACCTAGAGTGTCGGGGTTTGGGAGTGTGTGGGGTGTACTGGGAGTGTCTGAGGTACCTGGAGGCCGGAGGTGTACCTGAGAGTGCTGGGTGAGTACCTGGGAGTGTCAGAGATGTACCTGGGAGTGTCAGAGTTGTGCCTGGGAGTGTCAGAGGTGCACTTGGGAGTGTCAGGAGGCACCTTGGAGTGTCTGAGGTGTACCTGGCAGTGTCTGAGGTGTACCTGGCAGTGTCTGAGGTACCTTGGGTGCCAAAGGTTGTACGGGAGGTTGTGGTGGCACCTGGGAGTGTTAGAGGTGTATCAGGGAGTGACAGAGGAGTATCTTAGGAGCAGAAAGGTTTCAGGAGTGAGAAATGTACTGGGAGTGTCTGTGTACCTGGGAGGCTCAGAGGTACCTGGGAGTGTTGGGGGTGTACCACGGAGTGTCAGGGGTGGAGGACCTGGGAGTGTCAGAGGTACCTGGGGGTGTCAGAGCTGTACCTGGGAGTGTCAGAGGTGTATCTGGGAGTGTCGGAGGTGTACTGGGAGTGTCAGAGGTGTACCAGGAATGTCAGTGGAGTACCTAGCAGTCATAGGTGTACCTGGGAGTGTCAGAGGTATACCTGGGAGTGTCAGAGGTGTACCTGGGAGTGTCAGAGGTGTACCTGGGAATGTCAGAGGTGTACCCTGGAGTGTCAGTGAGCACCTGGGAGTGCTGGAGGTACCTGGGAGTGTCAGACGTGTACCAGGAGTGTCAGATGTACCTGGGAGTGTCAGAGGCGTACCTGGTAGTGTCCTAGGAGTGTCAGAGGTGTATCTGGGAGTGTCGGAGGTGTACCTGGGAGTGTCAGAGGTGTACCAGAATGTTCAGAGTACCTAGCAGTGTTGGTGTACCTGGGAGGTTGGGAGGTATACCTGGGAGGTCAGAGGTGTACCTGGGAGTGTCAGAGGTGTACCTGGGAATGTCAGAGGTGTACCCTGGAGTGTCAGTGAGTACCTAGTGTCAGAGGTGTACCTGGGAGGTCAGACGTGTACCTGGGAGTGTCAGGACGTACCTGGGAGTGTCAGAGGCGTACCTGGAGCGAGGTACCTGGAAGTGTCAGAGGTGTACCTGGGAGTGTCGGAGGTGTACCTGGAGGTGAGAAGGTACCTGAGAGTGTCTGGGGTGTACCTGGGAGTGTCTGGGGTGTACTTGGGAGGTCGGAGGTGTACCTGGAGTGTCAGAGGTGTACTTGGGAGGTCAGAGGTGTACCTGGAATGTCAGCGGAGTACCTTGAGTGAGAAGTGTACCTGGAGTGTCAGAGGTGTGCCTGGGAGTGTCAGAGATGCACTTGGGAGGTCAGAGGTGCACCTTGGAGTCTGAGGTGTACCTGGGAGTGTCTGAGGTGTACATGGCAATGCTGAGGACATGGCAGTGTCTGAGGTGTACCTGGCAGTGCTGGGCGGTGTACCTGGGAGGCTGGGCGGTGTACCTGGGAGTGTTAGAGGTGTATCAGGGAGTGACAGAGGAGTACCTAGGAGTGCAGAGATGTACCAGGGAGTGTGAGAAGTTTACCTGGGAGTGTGTACCTGGGAGTGTCAGAGGTGTACCTGGGAGGTCATGTATGTACCAGGGAGTGTCAGTGGAGTACCTGGCAGAGTCAGAGGTGTACCTGGGAGTGTGGGAGATGTACCTGGGAGGCAGAAGTGTATCTGGGAGTGTCGGACGTGTACTTGGGAGTGTCAGAGGTGTACCAGGGAATGTCACTGGAGTACTTGGGAGTGTCAGAGGTGTACCTGGGAGTGTCAGAGGTGTACCTTGGAGTGTCAAAGATGTACCTGGGAATGTCGGAGGTGTACTCTGGGCGTGTCAGAGGTGTACCTGGCAGTGTCAGCGGTGTACCTGGGAGTGTCAGAGGTGTACCAGGGAATGTCAGTCGAGTACCTGGGAGTGTCAAAGGTGTCCCTGGGAGTGTTAGAGGTGTACCTGGGTGTGTCAGATGTACCCGGGAGTGTCAGAGGTGTACCTGGGAGTGTCAGAGGTGTACCTGGGAGGCAGGGGTACCTGGGAGTGTCGGAGGTGTACCTGAGTGTGAGAAGTACCTGAGGTTCAAAAATGGGAGTGTCTGGGTACTTGAGTGTCTGAGGTGTACCTGGGAGTGTCAGAGGTGTACCTGGAGGCTGAGTGAGCACCTGGGAGGTCAGAGATGTACCGGGAGTGTCAGAGTTGTGCCTGGGAGTGTCAGAGGTGCACTTGGAGTGTCAGAGGTGCACCTTGGGTGTCTGAGGTGTACCTGGCAGTGTCTGAGGTGTGCATGGGTGTCTGGGGTGTACCTGGCAGTGCCAGCGTTGTACCTGGGAGTGTCAGCGGTGTGCCTGGGAGTGTTAGGGGTGTCAGGGAGTGACAGAGGTTCCTAGGAGTGTCATAGGTGTGCCTAGGAGTGTGAGAAATGTGCCTGGGGTGTCTGGGGATCCTGCTTGAGTGTCAGAGGTGTACCTGGTGTCAGGGGTGCACAGTGTCATTGGGAGGACCTGGGGAGTGTCAGAGGTGTGCCTGGGGTGTCAGAGCTGTACCTGGGGTGTCAGAGGTGTATCTGGGAGTGTCGAGAGTGTACCTGGGAGTGTCCAGAGGGTGCAGGAATGTCAGTGAAGTACCTAGCAGTGTCATAGGTGTGCCTGGGGTGTCAGAGGTATACCTGGGAGTGTCAGAGGTGTACCTGGGAGTGTCAGAGGTGTACCTGGGAATGTCAGAGGTGTCCCTGGAGTGTCAGTGGAGTACCTGGGGTGTCAGAGGTGGCACCTGGGGTGTTAGACGTGTACCTGGGGTGTCAGACGTGTTCCTGGGAGTGTCAGGAGGTGTACCTGGGAGTGTCAGAGGTGTACCTGGAAGTGTCAGAGGGTGTGCCTGGGAGTGTCGGGGTGTGACCTGCAGAGTGTGAGGTGTGCCTGAGGTGTCTGGGGTGTACCTGGGAGTGTCTGGGGTGTACTTGGGTGTCTGGGGTACCAGTGTCAGAGGTGTGGGGTGTCAGAGGTGTAACTGGGAGTGTCAGAGGTGTACCTGGGAGTGTCGGAGGTGTACCTGGGAGTGTCGGAGGTGTGCCTGGGAGTGTCAGGGGTGTGCTTGGGGAGTGTCAGAGGTGTGCCTGGGGAGTGTCAGCGGAGTGTGCCTTGGAGTGTGAGGGGGTGTACCTGGGACTGTCTGGGGTGTGCCTGGGAGTGTCAGAGGTGTGCCTCGGAAGGTGTCAGGGTGTACCAGGGAGTGTCAGTGGAGTGCCTGGGAGTGTGCCTGGAGTGTGAGTTGTGCCTGGCAGTGTCAGAGGTGCACTTGGGAGTGTCAGAGGTGCACCTTGGGTGTCTGGGGTGTACCTGGCAGTGTCTGAGGGTTTACCTGGCAGTGTCTGAGGTGTACCTGGCAGTGCCAGCGTTGGCATGGTGTCAGCGGTGCTGGGGAGTGTTAGAGGTGTATCAGGGAGTGACAGGAGTACCTAGAGTGTCATGGGTGTGCCTGGGAGTGTGAAATGTGCCTGGGGAGTATCTGGGGTGTACCTGGGAGTGTCAGAGGTGTACCTGTGAGTGTCAGGGGTGTACCTGGGAGTGTCAGAGGTGTACCTGGGAGTGTCAGAGGTGTGCCTGGGGTGTCTGAGGTGTTCCTGGGAGTGTCAGAGGTGTACCTGGGGTGTCGGAGGTGTACCTGGAGGTAAGAGTGTGCCTGGGAGTGTTGGAGGTGTACCTGGGGGTGTCGGAGGTGCACCTGGGGTGTCAGAGGTGTGCTTGGGGTGTCAGAGGTGTACCTAAGTGTCAGAGGTATGCCAGGGAGTGTCAGAGGTGTACCAGGGAATGTCGGTGGAGTACCTGGGAGTGTCAGAGGTGTACCTAGGAGTGTCAGAGGTGTGCCTGGGGTGTCAGAGGTGTGCCTGGGGTGTCGAGTTGTGCCTGGGAGTGTCAGAGGTGTGCGTGGCAGTGTCGGAGGTGTGCCTGGCAGTGTCAGCGTTGTACCTGGGAGTGTCAGAGGTGTACCAGGGAATGTCAGTGGAGTATCTGGGAGTGTCTGAGGTGTTCCTGGGAGTGTCAGAGGTGTACCTGGGAGTGTCGGAGGTGTACCTGGGGTGTCAGGGGTGTACCTGGGGAGTGTCAGGGTGTACTTGGGAGTGTCAGAGGTGTACCTGGGGTGTCAGCGGTGTGCACCTGGGTGTCTGGTGTACCGGGGATTATCAGAGCTGTACCTCAGGTGTCACGGTGTTCCAGGGGAGTGTCATTGAGTACCTGGGAGTGTCAGAGGTGTGCCTGGGAGTGTCAGAGGTGTGCCTGGGGGTGTCAGAGGTGCACTTGGGAGTGTCTGAGGTGTAACTGGCAGTGTCAGCGTGTACCTGGGAGTGTCAGCGGTGTACCTGGGAGTGTTAGGGTGTATCAGGGTGACAGAGTACCTAGAAGTGTCAGAGGTGTACCTAGGGAGTGTGAGAAGTGTGCCTGGGAGTGTCTGGGGTGTACCTGGGGTGTCAGAGGTGTGCCTCAGGTGTCAGGGGTGACCTGGGAGTGTCAGAGGTGTACCTGGGGTGTCAGAGAGTGTGCCTTGGGTGTCAGGAGGTGTGCCTGGGATTGTCAAAGATGTACCTGGGAATGTCAGGTGTACTCTGGGCGTGTCAGAGGTGTACCTGGCAGTGTCAGCAGTGTGCCTGGGAGTGTCAGAGGTGTACCAGGGAATGTCAGTCGGAGTACCTGGGAGTGTCAAAGGTGTCCCTGGGAGTGTTAGAGGTGTACCTGGGTGTGTCAGAGGTGTACCTGTGGAGTGTATGAGAGGTGTTCCTGGGGAGTGTCTGAGGGTGTGCCCTGGGGTGTCAGGGGAGAACCAGGGGTGAAAGGTGTACCTTGGAGTGTCAGAGGTGTGCCAGGAGTGTCTGAGGTGTGCCTGGGTGTCAGAGGTGTGCCTGGGGTGTCAGAGGTGTGTGCCTGGGAGTGTCAGAGGTGCACTTTGAGTGTCAGAGGTGCACCTTGGAGTGTCTGAGGTGTGCCTGGGGTGTCAAGGTGTACCTGCGAGTGTCGGAGGTATGCCTGGGAGTGTCAGGGTGTGCCTAGGGTGTCAGAGGGTATGCAGAGTGTGGTGTGCAGGAATGTCGGTGGGTGCCTGGGATTGTCAGAGGTGTGCCTAGGAGTGTCAGGGTGTGCCTGGGGTGTCAGAGGTATGCCTGGGGTGTCAGAGTTGTACCTGGGGTGTCAGAGGTGTGTGTGGCGGTGTCGGAGGTGTACCTGGCAGTGTCAGCGTGTGCCTGGAGTGTCAGAGGTGTGCCAGGAATGTCGTGAGTACCTGGGGTGTCTGAAGTGTTCCTGGGAGTGTCTGTGGTGTGCCTGCAAGTGTCGGAGGTGTGCCTGGGATCAGAGGTGTGCCTGGGAGTGTCAGGTGTGCCTAGGAGTGCTAGGTGTGCCTGGGGTGTCAGAGGTGTGCCTGTGGTGTATGGGGTGTTCCTGGGGTGTCTGAGGTGTGCCTGGGGGTGTCAGGCCAGGGGTGAAAGGGTGTGCCTTGGAGTGTCAGAGGTGTACAGGGGTGTCTGAGGTGTGCCTGGGTGTGGGGTGTGCCAGGGTCAGAGGATGCCTAGGAGTGTCAGAGGTGTGCCTGGGGTGTCAGAGGTGTGCCTAGGGTATCGGAGGTTTACCTGGAAGTGTCGGGTTGCTGCCGGGTGTCGGAGGCGGACCTGGGGTGTCAGAGGGTGCCTGGGGTATCAGGTGTGCCTGGGAGTGTCAGAGGTGTGCCTGGGAAGTGAGAAATGTACCTGGGAGTGTCGGAGGTGTTCTTGGAGTGTCGAGGTGTACCTGGCAGTGTCAGCGTTGTACCTGGGAGTGTCAGAGGTTTTACCAGGGAATGTCAGTGGGTACCTGGGAGTGTCAAGGTGTGCCTGGGAGTGTCGGAGGTGTGCCTGGGAGTATGAGAAATGTGCCTGGGAGTGTCGGAGGTGTTCTTGGGAGTGTCGGAGGTGTACCTGGCAGTGTCAGCGTTGTACCTGGGAGTGTCAGAGGTGTGCCTGGGGTGTCAGGGGTGTGCCTAGGAGTGTCGGAGGTGTGCCTGGGGTGTAGAAATGTGCCTGGGGAGTTGTGGAGGTGTTCTTGGGAGAGTCGGGTGTACCTGGCAGTGTCAGCGTTGTGCCTGGGAGTGTCAGAGGTGTACCAGGGAATGTCAGTGGAGTGCCTGGGGTGTCAAGGTGTACCTGGGGAGTGTCGGAGGTGTGCCTGGGGAGTGAGAAATGTGCCTGGGAGTGCGGAGGTGTTCTTGGGAGTGTCGGAGGTGTGCCTGGCAGTGTCAGCGTTTACCTGGCAGTGTCATGCCTGGGAGTGTCAGAGGTGCACTGGGAGTGTCAGAGGTGTGCCAGGCAATGTGGGTGCCTGGGAGTGTCAAGGTGTACCTGGGAGTGTCAGAGGTGGCCTGGGGTGTCAGAGGTGTACCTGGGGTGTTAGGGTGTGCCAGGCAATGTCAGTGGAGTGCCTGGGAGTGTCAAGGTGTGCCTGGGGAGTGTCAGGGATGTGCCTGGGAGTGTCGGTGCCTGGGGTGTCAGGGTGTGCCTGGGGTGTCAGAGGTGTGCCTGGGGTGTCGGAGGTGTGCCTGCGGAGTGTGAGAAGTGAACCTGAGGTGTCTGGGGTGTGCCTGGGGTGTCTGGGGTGTGCCTAGGGGTGTCTGAGGGTGTGCCTGGGATTGTCAGAGGTGTGCCTGGGGGGTCAGTGGAGTACCTGGGCGTGTCAGAGGTGTGCTTAGGGTGTCAGAGTTGTGCCTGGGGTGTCAGGAGGTGCACTTGGGGTGTGGGGTGCCTTGGGTGTCTGGGGTGTGCCTTGCTGTGTCTGAGGTGTGCCTGGCAGTGTCTGAGGTGTGCTTGGCAGTGCCAGCGTTGTGCCTGGGAGTGTCAGCGGTGTGTCCTGGGAGTGTTGAGGTGTATCAGGGAGTGACAGAGGTGCCTAGAAGTGTCATGGGTGTGCCTAGGTGTGAGAAATGTGCCTGGGAGTGTCTGGGGTGTGCCTGTGAGGGTGTCAGAGGTGTGCCTGGGAGTGTCATGGGTGTACCACGGGTGTCAGTGGAGTACCTGGGGAGTGTCAGAGGTGTACCTGGGGAGTGTCAGGGCTGTGCCTGGGAGTGTCAGAGGTGTATCTGGGGAGTGTCGGACGTGCCTGGAATGTCAGAGGTGTGCCTGGATTGTCAGTGGTGTACCTGGGGTGTCAGAGGTGTGCCTAGTGTCAGAGTGTGCTGGGAGTGTCAGACATGTACCTGGGAGTGTCAGAGGTGTGCCTGGGGAGTGTCAGAGGTGTGCCTGGGAGTGTCAGAGGTGTGGGTGTCGGAGGTGTTCCTGCGAGTGAGAGGTGTGCCTGAGAGTGTCTGGGGTGTGCCTGGGAGTGTCAGAGGTGTGCCTGAGGTGTCAGGTGTGCCTGGGGTGTCAGAGGTGTGCCTGGGGAGTGTCAGGTGTACCTGGGGTGTAAGAGTGTGCCTGGGGTGTCAGGTGTCCTGGGGGTGTCGGAGGTGTGCCTGGGGTGTGAGAGGTGTACCTGAGTGTCAGACGTGTCCCTGGGGTGTCAGAGTGTGCAGAGTCAGGGTGTGCCTGCGGGTGTCAGGGTGTGCCTGGGAGTGTCTGGAGGTGTGCCTGGGGTGTCAGAGGTGTGCCTGGGGTGTCAGAGGTGCTTGGGGTGTCAGAGGTGCACCTTGGGTGTCAGTGTGCCTGGGGGTGTCTGAGGTGTGTCTGGCGTGTCTGGGGTGTGCATGGCAGTGTCTGGTGTACCTGCCAGTTTCAGCAGTGGCACTGGGAGTGTCAGCAGTGCCTGGGAGTGTTAGAGGTGTCAGGGGGTGACAGAGGGTGCCTAGGGTGTCAGAGGTGTACCTGGGTGTGAGAGTGTGCCTGGGGTGTGTGGGTGTGCCTGGGGTGTGGGTGTGCCTGGAGTGTCAGGGATGTGCCAGGGGTGTCAGTGGGTACCTGGCAGGGTCCCTGTGAGTGTCAAAGATGTGCCTGGAAGTGTCGGGTGTACTCTGGGCGTGTCAGATGTGTGCCTGGCAGTGTCCCAGCAGTGTGCCTGTGAAGTGTGTCAAGAGGTGTACCAGGGAATGTCAGTCAGTACCTGGGAGTGTCAAGGTGTCCCTGGGAGTGTTAGAGGTGTACCTGCTGGAGTGTCAGGGGTATGCCGGGAGTGTCAGAGGTGTACCTGGGAGTGTCAGAGGTGTGGGGAGTGTCAGAGGTGTGCCTGGGGTGTCAGGTGTGCAGAGTGTGAAGTGTGCCTGAGGTGTCCAGGGTGTGCCTGGGGTGTCTGGGGTGTGGCAGGTGTCTGTGGGGTGTGCCTCAGGGGTGTCAGGTGTGCCTGGGGTGTCAGTGGTGCCTGGGGAGTGTCAGGGTGTGCCTGGGGGTGTCAGGTTGTGCCTGGGAGTGTCAGAGGTGCTTGAGAGTGTCAGAGGTGCTGTGGAGTGTCTGGTGTACCTGTGGCTGATGTGTGCCTGGCAGTGTCCAGGGTGTGCCTGCTTGGTCCAGCGTTGTACCTGGGGAGTGTCGGCAGGGTGTGCCCGCAAGTGTCAGGGGTGTGCCACGGTGTCGGTGGAGTGCCTGGGGTGTCAGAGGTGTGCCGGTGTCAGAGCTGTGCCTGGGGAGTGTCAGAGGTGTATCTGGGAGTGTCGGACGTGTGCAGGTGTCAGAGGTGTACCAGGAATGTCAGTGGAGTGCCTAGCAGTGTCAGAGTTGTACCTGGGAGCGTCAGAGGTATGCCTGAAGTGTCAGAGGTGTATCTGGGGAGTGTCCAGAGGTGTACCTGGGAATGTCAGAGGTGTGCCTAGAGTGTCAGTGGGTACCTGGGGAGTGTCAGAGGGTGTGCCTGGGGGTGTCAGACGTGTGCCTGGGAGTGTCAGGCGGCTGTGCCTGGGGAGTGTCAGAGAGAGGTGTGCCTGGGGTGTGGGTGTGCCTGCGAGTGTGAGAAGTGTGCTTGAGGAGTGTCTGGGTGTACCTGGGTGTGTCTGGGGTGCAGGGAGTGTCTGAGGTGTGCCTGCGGGGTGTGGGGTGTACCTGGGGTGTCAGAGGTGTGGCACAGGGGTGTCAGAGGTGTGCCTGGGGAGTGTCAGGTGTACCTGGGAGTGTAGAGTGTGCCTGGGGAGTGTCGGAGGGTACCTGGGGAGTGTCGGAGGTGTGCCTGGGGAGTGTCAGAGAGGTGTACTTGGGGAATTATCAGAGGTGTACCTGGGGAGTGTCAGCGGTGTACCTTGGAGTGTGGGGGTGTGCAGGGTGTCTGGGGTGTGCCTGGGGTGTCAGGTGTGCTCAGTGTCAGGGGGTGTGCCAGGGGGTGTCGTGGGTGCCTGGGGTGTCAGAGGTGTGCCTGCAGGTGTCAGGTTGTGCAGAGTTGTCAGGGGTGCTTGGGGTGCCTGGCAGTGCCAGCTTTGTGCCCTGGGGAGTGTCAGCGGTGTGTACCTGGGGTGTTGGGGTGGCATCAGGGTGAGCAGAGGTGCCTAGAAGTGTCATAGGTGTGCCTAGGAGTGTGAGAAATGTGCCTGGGGAGTGTCTGGGGTGTACACCCAGGGGTGTCAGAGGTGTACCTGGGAGTGTCAGGGGTGTACCGCAGGTGTCAGTGAACACAGGAGTGTCAGGTGTGCCTGGGGTGTCCAGGCTGTGCAAGTGTCAGGAGGTGTATCTGGGAGTGTGGACGTGTGCCTGGGGAGTGTCAGGGGTGTACCAAGGGGAATGTCAAGTGGGGCCTAGCAGTGTCAGAGGTGTGCACCAAGTGTCAGAGGTATGCACCAGGAGTGTCAGGAGGTGTGCCTGGGGTGTCAGAGGTGTGCCTGGGGTGTCAGAGTGTGCCCTGGAGTGTCAGTGCAGGTGCCTGGGGAGTGTCAGGGTGTGCCTGTGTCAGGCGTGTGCCTGGGGAGTGTCAGACGTGTGCCTGGGGAGTGTCAGAGGGTGTGCCTGGGGAGTGTCAGGGGTGTGCCTGGGGAGTGTCAGAGGTGTGCCTGGGAGTGTCGGAGGTGTGCCTGCGAGGTGTGAGAGTGTGCTGAGAGTGTCTGGGGTGTGCCTGGGGTGTCTGGGGTGTGCTGGGGAGTGTCTGGGGGTGTGCCTGGGAGTGTAGAGGTGTGCCTAGAGTGTCAAAGTGTGCACCAAGTGTCAGAGGGTGTGCCTGGGAGTGTCGGAGGTGTGCCTGGGTGTAGGAGTGTGCCTGGGGTGTCCAGGTGTGCCTCAGGTGTCAGGAGGTGTGCCTGGGGAGTGTCAAGTCTGCTTGGGAGTGTCCCAGAGATGTGCCTGGGAGTGTCAGCGGTGTGCCTGGGAGTGTCAGGGGTGTACCTGGGAGTGTCAGGGGATCTGCCAGGGAGTGTCAGGTGGAGTACCTGGCTTGAGTCAGGGGAATGCCTGGGAGTGTCAGAGATGTACCTGGAGTGTCAGAGATGTGTCTGGGAGTGTCGGACGTGTACCAGAGTGTCAAGAGGTGTACCAGGGGAATGTCAGTGATGCTTGCAAGTGTCAGAGGTGTGCCTGGGAATTCATCCAGAGGTGTACCTTGGAGTGTCAGAGGTGTGCCAGGAGTGTCAAGATGTACCTGGGGTGTCAGGGGATATGCTCTGGAGCTTGTCAGATGCCTGCCTGGCAGTGTCAGCGGTGTACCTAGGGAGTGTCAGAGGTGTACCTGGGGTGTCAGAGGTGTACCTGGGAGTGTCAGAGGTGTACCTGGGGTGTCAGTGTGCCTGCCGAGTGTGAGAAGTGTGCCTGAGGTGTCTGGGGTGTGCCTGGGGTGTCTGGGGTGTGCTTGGGGAGTGTCTGGGGTGTGCCTGGGTGTCAGAGGGTGTGCCAGGTGTCCAGAGGTGTGCCTGGGGTGTCAGAGGGTGTTGCCTGGGGAGTGTCGGAGGTGTGTGGGGTGTGCAGTGTGCCTGGGGTGTCGGAGGTGTGCTCGGTGTCGGAGGTGTGCCTGGGGAGTGTCAGAGGTGCTTGGGGTGTCAGAGGTGTACACAAGTGTCAGCAGTGAACCTGGGGAGTGTCAGAGGTGTGCAAGTGTCAGGGGATGTACCAGGAGTGTCAGTGGAGTGCCTGTGCAGAGTCAGAGGTGTACCTGGGGTGTCAGATGTGCCTGGGAGTGTCAGAAGTGTATCTGGGGTGTCGGACGTGTGCCTGGGGAATTAATGGGGTGTGCCAGGGAATGTCAGTGGAGTAGCAGGCGTGTCAGAGTGCCTGGGGAGTGTCAGAGGTGTGCCTTGGAGTGTCAGGGGTGTACCTGGGAGTGTCAAAGATGTGCCTGGGAGTGTCGGAGGTGCTCTGGGCGTGTCAGATGTGTGCCTGGCAGTGTCAGCGGTGTACCTGGGGTGTCAGAGGTGTACTTGAGAGAATGTCAGTCGAGTGCAAGTGTCCAATGGTGTCCTAGAGTGTTGAAGAGGTGTACCTGGGGGTGTCAGAGGTATGCCAGGGAGTGTCAGAGGTGTGCCTGGAATGTCAGAGGTGTGCAGGTGTCAGAGGTGTGCAAGGTGTCGGGTGTGCCTGCAGGTGTGGGGGTGTGCCTGAGGTGTCTGGGGTGTGCCTGGGGTGTCTGGGGTTGTTGCTTGGGAACTGTCAGGGTGTACCTGGGGTATAGAGGTGTGCCTGGGGAGTGTCAGTGGAGTGCCAAGTGTCAGAGGTGTGCCTGGGTGTGTCAGAGTTGCGCATAAGTGTCAGAGATTGCGCTTGGGGGCGTCAAGTGCAGCAGGTGTCTGAGGTGTGCCTGGCAGGGGTGTGCCTGGCAGTGTCTGAGGTGTACCTGGCAGTGCCAGCGTTGTACCTGGGGAGTGTCAGCGGTGTGCCTGGGGAGTGTTAGGGGTGTATCAGGGGGTGACAGAGGTACCAGAAGTGTCATAGGTGTACCTAGGGTGTGAAAATGTGCCTGGTGTCTGGGGTGTGCCTGGGGAGTGTCAGAGGTGTGCCTGGGAGTCAGAGGTGTGCCACGAGTGTCAGTGGAGTACCTGGGAGTGTCAGGGTGTGCCTGGGGTGTCAGGCTGTACCTGGGAGTGTCAGGGTGTCTGGGAGTGTCGGACGTGTGCCTGGGGTGTCAGGGTGTACCAGGGGATGTCAGTGGAGTACTAGCAGTGTCAGAGGTGTGCCTGGGGAGTGTCAGAGGTATGCCTGGGGTGTCAGAGGTGTGCCTGGGGAGTGTCAGAGTGTGCCTGGGAGTGTCAGAGGTGTACCCTGGAGTGTCAGTGGAGTACAGGGGAGTGTCAGAGGTGTGCCTGGGGAGTGTCAGACGTGTGCCTGGGAGTGTCAGACGTGTGTGCCTGGGGGTGTCAGAGGTGTGCCTGGGGTGTCAGGGTGTGCCTGGGGAGTGTCAGAGGTGTGCCTGGGGAGTGTCAGGTGTGCCTGCAGGTGTGAGAGGTGTGCCTGGGAGTGTCTGGGGTGTGCCTGGGGGTGTCTGGGGTGTGGGGTGTCTGGGGGTGCAGGTGTCAGGGGTGTGCCTGGGGTGTCAGAGGTGTGACCTGGGGTGTCAGAGTGTGCCTGGGGTGTCAGGAGGTGTGCCAGTGTGGGGTGTGCCTGAGGGTGTCGGAGGTGTGCCAGGGTGTCGGAGTGTGCCTGGGAGTGTCAGAGGTGTGCCTGGGGTGTCAGAGGTGTGCCACCAAGTGTCAGGGTGTGCCAGAGTGTTAGAGGTGTATCTGGGAGTGTCAGGTACCTGGAAGTGTCATGGGTGTGCCTGGGGTGTGAGAAGTGTGCCTGGGAGTGTCTGGGGTGTGCCTGGGGAGTGTTGGGGGTGTATCAGGGGTGACAGAGGTACCTAGAAGTGTCATGGATGTGCCTGGGAGTGTGAGAAATGTGCCTGGGAGTGTCTGAGGTGTGCCTGGGAGTGTCAGAGGTGTGCCTGGGGAGTGTCAGGGTGTGCACGAGTGTCAGTGGAGTGCCTGGTGTCAGAGATGTACCTGGGAGTGTCAGAGCTGTGCCTGGGAGTGTCAGAGGTGTGTCTGGGAGTGTCGGACGTGTGCCTGGAGTGTCAGAGGTGTACCAGGGAATGTCAGTGGAGTACCTAGCAGTGTCAGAGGTGTACCTGGGAGTGTCAGAGGTATGCCTGGGAGTGTCAGAGGTGTGCCTGGGAGTGTCAGAGGTGTACCTGGGGTGTCAGGTGTGCCTGGGAGTGTCAGTGGAGTGCTGGGGAGTGTCAGAGGTGTGCCTGGGGGTGTCAGACGTGTGCCTGGGGAGTGTCAGAGGTGTGTACCTGGGGAGTGTCAGAGGTGTGCCTGGGGTGTCAGGGGGTGTGCCTGGGGTGTCAGAGGTGTGCCTGGGGTGTGGTGTGTGGTGTGTCTGGGGTGTGCAGGTGTCTGGGGTGTGCCAGGGGTGTCTGGTGTGCCTGGGGTGTCAGAGGTGTGCCTGGGGTGTCAGGGGTGTGCCTGGAGTGTCAGGTGTGCCTGGGGTGTCAG
The DNA here is from genome assembly GCF_018991925.1 of Homarus americanus. Classification (NCBI taxonomy): domain Eukaryota; kingdom Metazoa; phylum Arthropoda; class Malacostraca; order Decapoda; family Nephropidae; genus Homarus; species Homarus americanus. The sequence continues at coordinate 16,303 of NW_024723298.1, forward strand.
GTGTGCCTGGGGTGTGGGAAGTGTGCCTGGGGAGTGTGCAGAGGTGTACCTCGGAGTGTCGGAGGTGTGCCTGGAGTGTCAGAGGTGTGCTTGGGGAGTGTCAGAGGTGTGCCTGGGAGTGTCAGCGGTGTGCCTGGGGTGTCAGAGGTGTGCCTGGGGTGTCAAGGATGTACCAGGGGTGTCAGTGGAGTACCTGGCAGAGTCAGAGGTGTGCCTGGGGTGTCAGAGATGTGCCTGGGGATGTCAGGAGTGTATCTGGGAGTGTCGGACGTGTGCCTGGGAGTGTCAGAGGTGTGCCAGGGAATGTCAGTGGAGTGCCTAGGAGTGTCAGGGGGTGTGCCTGGAGTGTCAGAGGTGTGCCTTGGAGTGTCAGAGGTGTGCCAGTGTCAAAGTGTGCCTGGGAGTGTCGGAGGTGTGCTCTGGAGCGTCGGGTTGTGCCTGGGAGTGTCAGCGGTGTGCCTGGGAGTGTCAGAGGTGTGGGGAGTGTCAGAGGTGTGCCTGGGAGTGTCAGAGGTGTGCCTGGGGAGTGTGGGGTGTGCCTGCGGAGTGTGAGAGGTGTGCCTGAGGTGTCTGGGGTGTGCAAGTGTCTGGGGTGTGGCAGAGTGTCTGGGGTGTGCCTGGGGTGTCAGAGGTGTGCCTGGGAGTGTCAGAGGTGGCCGAGTGTCAGAGGTGTGCCTGGGAGTGTCGGAGTGTGGGGTGTGGGAGTGTGCCTGGGGGTGTCGGAGTGTGCCTCAGGTGTCGGAGGTGTGCCTGGGGTGTCAGGGTGTGCTTGGTGTCAGAGGTGTGGGGAGTGTCAGCGGTGTGCCTGGGGTGTCAGAGGTGTGCCTGGGGTGTCAGGTTCAGAGTGTCAGTGGAGTACCTGGCTGAGTCAGAGGTGTGCCCTGGGAGTGTCAGGGATGCACCTGGGAGTGTCAGAGTGTCTGGGGTGTCGGACGTGTACCTGGGGTGTCAGAGGTGTGCCAGGATGTCAGTGGAGTGCTTGGGCGTGTCAGAGGGTGTGCCTGGGGAGTGTCAGGAGGTGTACGCTTGGGTGTCAGAGTGTGCCTGGGGTGTCAAGATGTGCCTGGAGTGTCAGGAGTGTGCTCTGGGCGTGTCAGATGTGTGCCTGGCAGTGTCAGCGGTGTGCCTGGGAGTGTCAGAGGTGTGCCAGGAAATGTCAGTCAGTACCTGGGAGTGTCAATGGTGTCCTGGGAGTGTTAGAGTGTGCCTGGGAGTGTCAGAGGTATGCCCAGGAGTGTCAGTGTGCCTGGGAGTGTCAGAGGTGTGCCTGGGGAGTGTCAGGGGCCTGGGAGTGTCGGAGTGTGCCTGCGAGTGTGAGAAGTGTGCCTGGAGTGTCTGGGGTGTGCCTGGGGTGTCTGGGGTGTGGGGTGTCTGAGGTGGGGTGTCAGTGTGCCTGGGGTGTCAGTGGAGTGCCTGGGGGTGTCAGAGGTTGTGCCTGGGTGTGTGTCAGGGTTGTGCCTGGGGTGTCAGAGGTGCTTGGGGTGTCAGAGGTGCACCTTGGGTCTGGGGTGTGCTGGCAGTGTCTGAGGTGTACCTGGCAGTGTCTGAGTGTACCTGGCAGTGCCAGCGTTGTGCCTGGGAGTGTCAGCGGTGTGCCTGGGGAGTGTTAGAGGTGTATCAGGGGTGACAGTGCCTAGAAGTGTCATAGGTGTACCTAGGGTGTGAAAATGGCAGACTGGGGTGTGCAAGTGTCAGAGGTGTGCAGGAGTGTCAGAGGTGTACAGGTGTCAGTGGTGCCTGGGAGTGTCAGAGGTGTGCCTGGGAATTTTCAGGGCTGTGCCTGGGGAGTGTCAGAGGTGTATCTGGGAGTGTCGGACGTGTGCCTGGGAGTGTCAGAGGTGTGCCAGGGAATGTCAGTGGAGTACCTAGCAGTGTCAAGTGTGCCTGGGAGTGTCAGAGGTATGCCTGGGGTGTCAGAGGTGTGCCTGGGGAGTGTCAAGGTGTGCCTGGGAATGTCAGAGGTGTGCCCTGGGAGTGTCAGTGGAGTACCTGGAGTGTCAGGGTGTGCCTGGTGTCAGGCGTGTGCCTGGGGTGTCAGACGTGTACCTGGGGATCAGAGGGTGCCGGGAGTGTCAGAGGTGTGCCTGAGTGTCAGAGGTGTGCCTGGGGAGTGTCAGGAGGTGTGCCTGCGAGGTGTGAAGTGTGCCTGAGAGTGTCTGGTGTGCCTGGAGTGTCTGGGGTGTGCTTGGGAGTGTCTGGGGTGCCTGTGGGTGTCAGAGGTGTGCCTGGAGTGTCAGAGGTGTACCTGGGGTGTCAGAGGTGTGCCTGGGGTGTCGGAGGTGTGCACCTGGGAGTGTAAGTGTGCCTGGAGTGTGGAGGTGTGCCTGGGAGTGTCAGGAGGTGTGCCTGGGAGTGTCAGAGGTGTGCTTGGGAGTGTCAGAGGTGTGCCTGGGGTGTCAGCGGTGTGCCTTGGGTGTGAGGTGTACCTGGGGAGTGTCTGGTGTGCCTGGGGAGTGTCAGTGTGCCTGGGAGTGTCAGAGTTGTGCCTGGGTTTGTGGGGTGCACTTGGAGTCAGAGGTGCACCTTGGAGTGTCTGAGGTGTAAATAGCAGTGTCTGAGGTGTGCCTGGCAGTGTCTGAGTGTATCTGGCAGTGCCAGCGTTGTCCTGGGAGTGTCAGCGGTGTGCCTGGGAGTGTTGGGAGGTGTATCAGGGAGTGACAGGGGTGTGCCTGGGAGTGTCAGAGGTGTACCTGGGAGTGTCAGAGTTGTGCCTGGGGTGTCAGGTGTACCTGGGAGTGTCAGAGGTGTGCCTGGGGTGTCAGAGGTGTGCCTGGGAGTGTCAGGTGTGCCTGGGAGTGTCAGAGTGTGCCTGGGAGTATGAAATGTACCTGGGAGTGTCGGAGTGTTCTTGGGAGTGTCGGAGGTGTACTTGGCAGTGTCAGGGGTGTACCTGGGAGTGTCAGAGGTGTACCTGGGAATGTCAGTTGAGTGCCTGGGAGTGTCAAGGTGTGCCTGGGAGTGTCTGGAGGTGTGCCTGGGGAGTGTCAAGGTGTGCCTGGGAGTGTCAGAGGTGTGCAGGAGTGTCAGAGGTGTGCCTGGGAGTGTCGGAGGTGTGCCTGGGGAGTGTAAATGTGCCTGGGAGTGTCGGAGGTGTGCCGGGGTGTCGGGTGTGCCTGGGAGTGTAAGTGTGCCTGGGGAGTGTCAGAGGTGTCCCTGGGGAGTGTCAGAGGTGTGCCTGGGAGTGTCAGAGGTGTGCCTGGGGTGTGGCGGTGTGCACAGAGTGTCTGAGGTGTGCCTGGGGTGTCAGAGGTGTGCCTGGGGTGTCAGAGGTGCATTTGGGGTGTCAGAGGTGTGCCTGGGTGTCTGGGGTGTGCCTGGGGTGTCTGGGGTGTGCCTGGGGTGTCAGACGTGTGCCTGGGAGTGTCAGAGGTGTGCCTGGGAGTGTCAGGGTGTGCCTGGTGTCAGGTGTGCCTGGGTGTCAGGAGGTGTGCCTGGGAGTGTCGGGAGGTGTGCCTGCGAGAGTGTGAAGTGTGCCTGGGGAGTGTCTGGGGGTGCCTGGGGTGTCTGGGGTGTGCCTGGGGGTGTCTGAGGTGTGCCTGGGGGTGTCAGGAGGTGTGCCTGGGGAGTGTCAGAGGTGTGCACTGGGAGTATCAGAGGTGTGCCTGGGTGTCGGAGGTGTGCCTGGGGTGTAAGAGTGTGCCTGGGGTGTCGGGTGTGCAGGGAGTGTCGGAGGTGTGCCTGAGTGTCAGAGGTGTGCCTGGGAGTGTCAGGGTGTGCCTGGGAGTGTCAGCAGTGTGCCTTGGAGTGTGAGAGTGTGCCTGGGGTGTCTGTGGTGTGCCTGGGGTGTCAGAGGTGTGCCTGGGTGTCAGAGTTGTGCCTGGGGTTGTCAGAGGTGCTTGGGAGTGTCAGAGGTGTACCTTGGAGTGTCTGGTGTAAATAGCAGTGTCTGAGGTGTGCCTGGCAGTGTCTGGGGTGTGTCTGGCAGTGCCAGCGTTGTGCCTGGGAGTGTCAGCGGTGTGCCTGGGAGTGTTAGAGGTGTATCAGGGGAGTGACAGAGGTGTACCTGGGAGTGTCAGAGGTGTACCTGGGGAGTGTCAGAGTTGTGCCTGGGAGTGTCAGAGGTACACCTTGGAGTGTCAGAGGTGTGCCTGGGGTGTCAGAGGTGTGCCTGGGAGTGTCAGGTGTGCCTGGGAGTGTCAGGAGGTGTGCCTGGGATGTGAGAAATGTACCTGGGGTGTCGGAGGTGTTCCTGGGGTGTCGGAGGTGTACTTGGCAGTGTCAGCGGTGTACCTGGGAGTGTCAGAGGTGTGCCAGGGAATGTCAGTTGGTGGGTGTCAAGGTGTGCCTGGGAGTGTCTGGGGTGTGCCTGGGGTGTCAGAGGTGTACCTGGGAGTGTCAGAGGGTGCCTGGGAGTGTCAGAGGTGTGCCTGGGAGTGTCGGAGGTGGCACCTGGGAGTGTAAGTGTGCCTGGGGAGTGTCAGGGGTGTCCCATTGAGTGTCGGAGGTGTACCTGGGAGTGTAGAAGTGTGCCTGGGGTGTCAGACGTGTCCTGGGGTGTCAGGGTGTGCTTGGGGGTGTCAGAGGTGTGCCTGGGAGTGTCAGCGGTGTGCCTGGGAGTGTCTGGAGGTGTGCCTGGGGAGTGTCAGAGGTGTGCCTGGGGTGTCAGAGGTGCATTTGGGGAGTGTCAGAGGTGTGCCTTGGAGTGTCTGGAGGTGTGCCTGGGGTGTCTGAGGTGTGCCTGGCGTGTCATGGTGTGCATGGCAGTGTCTGAGGTGTGCCTGGTGTCAGCGGTGTGCCTGGGAGTGTCAGCGGTGTGCCTGGGAGTGTTAGGGTGTCAGGGGGTGACAGAGGAGTGCCTAGGGTGTCAGAGATGTGCCTGGTAGTGTGAGAAGTGTGCCTGGGAGTGTGTGGGGTGTGCCTGGGGTGTCAGGGTGTGCCTGGGAGTGTCAGGTATGTGCCAGGGAGTGTCAGTGGGTGCCTGGCAGAGTCAGAGGGGTGTGCCTGGGGTGTGAGATGTGCCTGGGGTGTCAGAAGTGTATCTGGGAGTGTCGGACGTGTGCACCTGGGTGTCAGAGGTGTGCAGGGAATGTCACTGGGTACTTGGGAGTGTCAGAGGTGTGCCTGGGATTGTCAGAGGTGTGCCTTGGAGTGTCAGAGGTGTGCCTGGGGAGTGTCAAAGATGTGCCTGGGAATGTCGGAGGTGTGCTCTGGGCGTGTCAGGGGTGTGCCTGGCAGTGTCAGCGGTGTGCCTGGGGAGTGTCAGAGGTGTGCCAGGAATGTCGTCAGTACTAGGAGTGTCAAAGGTGTCCTGGGGAGTGTTGAGGTGCTGGTGTGTCAGAGGTGTGCAGGAGTGTCAGAGTGTGCCTGGGGTGTCAGGGGTGTGCCTGGAGTGTCAGAGGTGTGCCTGGGGTGTCGGAGTGTGCCTGCAGGTGTGTGCCTGAGAGTGTCTGGTGTGCCTGGGGTGTCTGGGGTGTGCCTGGGAGTGTCTGGGGTGTGCCTGGGAGTGTCAGAGGTGTGCCTGGGGAGTGTCAGTGGAGTGCCTGGGAGTGTGTCAGAGATGTACTGGGGAGTGTCAGAGTTGTGCCTGGGAGTGTCAGGGGTGCATGGGAATGTCAGAGGTGCAGCTGGAGTCTGGGGTGGCACCTGGTGTCTGGGGGTGTACCTGGCAGTGTCTGGGGTGTGCCTGGCAGTGCCAGCGTTGGCCTGGGGAGGTCGAGGTGTGCCAGGGAATGTCAGTTGGTGCCTGGGAGTGTCAGAGGTGTGCCTAGGTGTCAGAGGTGTGCCTGGGGTGTCAGAGGTGTGCCAGGGAATGTCAGTTGGGTACTGGGGTGTCAAGGTGTGCCTGGGAGTGTCTGGGTGTGCCTGGGGAGTGTCAAGGTGTGCACTGGGGTGTCAGAGGTTAGCCTGGGAGTGTCAGAGTGTGCCTGGGGGTGTCAGGTGTGCCTGGGGTGTAGAGGTGCCTGGGAGTGTCGGTGTCCCATTGAGTGTCGGAGGTGTACCTGGGAGTGTAAGAGGTACCTGGGAGTATCAGACGTGTCCCTGGGAGTGTCAGAGGTACTTGGGAGTGTCAGAGGTGTACCAGGGAATGTCACTGGAGTACTTGGGAGTGCCAGAGGTGTACCTGGAGTGTCAGAGGTGTACCCTGGAGGTTCGAGGTGTACCTGGGAGTGTCAAAGATGTACCTGGAATGTCGGAGGTGTACTCTGGGCGTGTCAGAGGTACCTGGCAGTGTCAGGGCGGTGTACCTGGGAGTGTCAGGAGGTACCAGGGAATGCTGTCCGAGTACCTGGGAGTGTCGGTGTCCCTGGGAGGTAGAGGTACCTGGGTGTCAGAGGTGTACCCGGGAGTGTCAGAGGTGTACCTGGGAGGTCAGATGTGTACCTGGGAGTGTCAGAGGTACCTGGGAGGTCGGAGGTGCCTCAGGGAGTGTGAGAAGGCACTGGAGAGTGTCTGGGGTGTGCCTGGGAGTGTCTGGGGTGTACTTGGGAGTGTCTGAGGTGTACCTGGGAGTGTCAGAGGTGTACCTGGAGTGTCAGTGGAGTACCTGGGAGGTCAGAGATGTACCTGGGAGTGTCAGAGTTGTGCCTGGGAGTGTCAGAGGCACTTGGGAGTGTCAGAGGTGCACCTTGGAGTGTCTGAGGTGTACCTGGCAGTCTGAGGTGTACCTGGCAGTGTCTGAGGTGTCCTGGCAGTGCCAGCGTTGTACCTGGGAGTGTCAGAGGTGTACCAGGAATGTCAGTTGAGGCCTGGGAGTGTTAGGAGGTGTACCTAGGAGGTCGAGGTGCACCTGGGAGGTCAGAGGTGCCAGGGAATGTCAGTTGAGTACCTGGGAGTGTCAAAGGTGTACCTGGGAGTGTCTGGGGTACCTGGGAGTGTCAAAATGGGAGTGTCAGAGGTGTACCTAGGAGGTCAGAGGTACCTGGGAGTGTCGGAGGTGTACCTGGGAGTGTAAGAAGGTGCCTGGGAGTGTCGGAGGTGTCCCATTGAGTGTCGGAGGTGTACCTGGGAGTGTAAGAAGGTGTACCTGGGAGTATCAGACGTGTCCCTGGGAGTGTCAGAGGTACTTGGGAGGTCAGAGTGCACCTGGAGCAAAGCGGTGGTGGGAGTGTCTGAGGTGTACCTGGGAGTGTGAGAGGTGCCTGGGAGTGTCAGAGGTGCATTTGGGAGTGTCAGAGGTGTACCTTGAGTGTCTGAGGTGTACCTGGGAGTGTCTGAGGTGTACCTGGCAATGTCTGGAGGGGTGTACATGGCAGTGTCTGAGATGTACCTGGCAGTGTGCATGTACCTGGGGAGTCTGGGCAGGCACCTGGGAGTGTTGAGAGGTGTATCAGGAGTGACAGAGGAGCACCTAGGAGTGTCAGAGATGTACCTAGTAGTGTGAGAAGTTTACCTGGGAGTGTGTGGGTACCAGTGTCAGAGGTGTACCTGGGAGTGTCAGGTATGTACCAGGGAGTGTCAGTGAGTACCTGGCAGAGTCATGGAGTACCTGGCAGAGTCAGAGGTGTACCTGGGAGTGTCAGAGATGTACCTGGGAGTGTCAGAAGTGTATCTGGGAGTGTCGGACGTGTACCTGGGAGTGTCAGAGGTGTACCAGGAATGTCACTGAGTACTTGGAGTGCCAGAGGGGTGTACCTGGGATTGTCAGAGGTGTGCCTTGGAGTGTCAGAGGTGTACCTGGGAGTGTCAAAGATGTACCTGGGAATGTCGGAGGTGCACCTGGGCGTGTCAGAGGTGTACCTGGCAGTGTCAGCGGTGTGCCTGGGAGTGTCAGAGGTGTGCCAGGGAATGTCAGTCGAGTACCTGGGAGTGTCAAGGTGTCCCTGGGAGTGAGAGGTGTACCTGGGTGTGTCAGAGGTGTACCTGGGAGTGTCAGAGGGTACTGGGAGTGTCAGAGGTGTACCTGGGAGCACAGGAGGTGTACCTGGAGTGTCGAGGTACTGGGTGAGTGTGAGAAGTGTACCTGAGAGTGTCTGGGTGTACCTGGGAGTGTCTGGGGTGTACTTGGGAGGCTGAGGTGTGCCTGGGAGGTCAGAGGTGTGCCTGGGAGTGTCAGGTGTGCCTGGGAGTGTCAGAGATGGCCTGGGAGTGTCAGAGTTGTGCCTGGGAGTGTCAGGAGGTGCACTGGGAATGTCAGAGGGCACCTTGGAGTGTCTGAGGTACCTGGCAGTGTCTGAGGTGTACCTGGCAGTGTCTGAGGTACCTGGCAGTGCCAGCGTTGTACCTGGGAGTGTCAGAGGTGTACCAGGAATGTCAGTTGAGTACCTGGGAGTGTCAGAGGTGTACCTAGGGAGTGCAGGTACCTGGAGTGTCAGAGGTACCAGGGAATGTCAGTTGAGTACCTGGGAGTGTCAAAGGTGTACCTGGGAGGTCTGGGTGTACCTGGGAGTGTCAAGGTGTACTTGGGAGTCAGAGGTGTACCTAGGAGTGTCAGAGGTACCTGGGAGTGTCGGAGGTACCTGGGAGTGTAAGATGTACCTGGAGTGTCGGGATACCTGGGAGGCCAGTGTCCCGAGTGTCGGAGGTGTACCTGGAGTGTAAGAAGTGTACCTGGGAGTATCGACCTGTCCCTGGGAGGCCAGAGAGGTGTACTTGGGAGTGTCAGAGGTACCAGGAATGTCACTGAGCATTTGGGAGTGCCAGAGGTAAATGGGAGTGTCAGAGGTGTACCCTGAGTGTCAGAGGTGTACCTGGAGTGTCAGCATGTACCTGGAATGTCGGAGGTGTACTCTGGCGTCAGGAGGTACCTGGCAGGCCAGCGTGTACCTGGAGTGTCAGAGGTGCACCAGGAATGTCAGTCTAGGCACCTGGGAGGTCAGGCTGGTGTCCCTGGGAGTGTTAGAGGTGCACCTGGTGTGGTCAGGAGGTGCACCTGGGAGGTCAGAGGTGTGACCTGGGAGTGTCAGAGGCACCTGGGAGTGTCAGAGGCACCTGGGAGGTCGGAGGTGTACCTGCGGAGTGTGAGAAGGGCACCTGAGAGTGTCTGGGGTGTACCTGGGAGTGTCTGGGGGTGCACTTGGAGGCGTCTGAGGTGTACCTGGGGAGGTCAGAGGTGTACCTGGGAGTGTCAGGAGCACCTGGGAGGTCAGAGATGTACCCTGGGAGTGTCAGAGTTGTGCCTGGGAGTGTCAGAGGTGCACTTGAACGTCAGAGGTGCACCCTTGGAGTGTCTGAGGTGCACCTGGCAGTGTTCGAGGTGTACCTGGCAGTGTTCGAGGTGCGCCCAGCAGTGCCAGCGCTGTACCTGGGAGGCCAGGAGGTAAATGCTAGGGAATGTCAGTTGAGTACCTGGGAGTGTTAGAGGTGTACCTAGGAGGCCAGGAGGTGCACCTGGGAGGTCAGAGGTGTACTCAGGGAATGTCAGCGAGTACCTGGGAGTGCCCATGTACCTGGGAGTGTCTGGGGTGTACCTGGGAGTGTCAAAGGTGTACTTGGGAGTGTCAGGAGGTACCTAGGAGTGTCAGGAGGTGTACCTGGGAGTGTTTGAGGTACCTGGGAGTGTAAGAAGGGGTACCTGGAGTGTCGGAGGTGTCCCATTGAGTGTCGGAGGTACCTGGGAGTGTACAGGCGTACCTGGGAGCATCAGACGTCCCTGGAGTGTCAGGAGGTGTACTTGGGAGGCCAGAGGTGTACCTGGGAGGTATGGTGTACCTGGAGTGTCTGAGGTACCTGGGAGTGTCAGAGGTGTGCCTGGGAGTGTCAGGAGGTGCATTTGGGAGTGTCAGAGCACCTTGGAGTGTCTGAGGTGTACCTTGGGAGTGTCTGAGGTACCTGGCAATGTCTGAGGTGTACATGGTGTCTGGAGATGTACCTGGCAGGTTGCTGGTGTACCTGGGAGTGTCAGCGGTGTACCTGGGAGTGTTAGAGGTGTATCAGGGAGTGACAGAGGAGTACCTCAGGGAGGCCAGAGATGTACTCTAGTAGTGTGGAGAAGTTTACCTGGGAGTGTGTGGGTGTACCTGGGAGTGCTCAGAGGTGTACCTGGGAGTGGCCAGGTATGTACCAGGGAGTGTCAGTGTGAGCACCTGGCAGAGCCAGAGGTGTACCTGGGAGGCCAGAGAGGTGTACCTAGTGTCAGAGATGTACCTGGGAAAGTCAGAAGTGTATTGGGAGGTCTGACGTGTACCTGAGTGTCAGGAGTGGTACAGAATGTCACTGGAGCACTTGGGAGCCGAGGTGGCACCTGGGAGTGCAGAGGTACCTGGGAGTGTCAGAGGTGCACCTGGGAAGTGTCGGAGGTGTACCTGAGTGTGAGAAGTGTACCTGAGAGTGTCTGGGGTGTACCTGGGAGTGTCTGGGGTGTACGGGGAGGCCTGGAGGTGGCACCTGGGAGTGTCAGAGGTGTACCTGGGAGTGTCAGAGGTGCACCTGGGAGTTCAGAGGTGTACCTGGGAGTGTCGGGAGGTGCACTGGGAGTGTAGGTACCTGGGAGTGTCGGAGGTGTACCTCGGAGTGTCGGAGGTACCTGGGAGTGTCAGAGGTGCACTGGGAGTGTCAGAGGTGTACCTGGGAGTGTCAGCGTGGCCTGGGAGGTCAGAGGACCTGGGAGGTCAGGATGTACCAGGGAGTGTCGTGGAGCACTGGCAGAGTCAGAGGTGTACCTGGGAGGTCAGAGATGTACCTGGGAGTGTCAGAAGTGTATCTGGGAGTGTGGACGTACCTGGGAGTGTCAGAACAGGGAATGTCAGTGAGTACGGGCGTGTCAGAGGTGTGACCTGGGAGGTCAGAGGTGCACCCTTGAGTGTCAGAGGTGTACCTGGGAGTGTCAAGATGTACTGGGAGTGTCGGAGGTGTACTCTGGGCGTGTCAGATGTGTACCTGGCAGTGTCAGGGGTGTACCTGGGAGTGTCAGAGGTGCCAGGAAATGTCAGTCGAGTACCTGGGAGTGTCAATGGTGTCCCTGGGAGGTTAGAGGTGGGAGTGTGTCAGAGGTATACCGGGAGGTCAGAGGTGTACCTGGGAGGTCAGAGGTGTACCTGGAGTGTCAGAGGTGTACCTGGGAGTGTCGTGGAGGTACCTGCGAGTGTGAGAAGTGTACCCGAGAGTGTCTGGGGTGTACCTGGGGTGTCTGGGGTACTTGGGAGTGTCTGGAGGTGTACCTGGGAGTGTCAGAGGTGTGCAGGCTGGGTGGAGTACCTGGGAGTCAGAGGTGCCTGGGTGTGTCAGAGTTGTGCCTGGGAGTGTCAGAGGTGCACTTGGGAGCGTCAGGGTGCACCTTGGTGTCTGAGTGTACCTGGCAGTGTCTGAGGTGTCCTGAGTGTCGGAGGTGTACTGGCAGTGCCAGCAACACCTGGGGTGTCAGGTGTACCTGGGGTGTTAGAGTGTATCAGGGGTGACAGAGTACCTAGAAGTGTCATAGGTGTACCTAGGGTGGAAAATGTGCACTGGGGAGTGTCTGGGTGTGCACTAGTGTCAGAGGTGTGCCTGAGTGTCAGGTGTACCACGGTGTCAGTGGAGTACCTGGGATGTCAGAGGTGTACCTGGGAGTGTCAGAGCTGTACCTGGGAGTGTCAGAGGTTGTATCTGGGAGTGTCGGACGTGTACCTGGGAGTGTCAGAGGTGTACCAGGGAATGTCAGTGGAGTACCTAGCAGTGTCAGAGGTGTACCTGGGAGTGTCAGAGGTATGCCTGGGAGTGTCAGAGGTGTACCTGGGAGTGTCAGAGGTGTGCCTGGGAATGTCAGAGGTGTGCCCTCGAGTGTCAGTGGAGTACCTGGGGTGTCAGGGTGGCCTTGGAGTGTCAGACGTGTGCCTGGGAGTGTCAGACGTGTGCCTGGGGTGTCAGAGGTGTGCCTGGGAGTGTCAGAGGTGTGCCTGGGAGTGTCAGAGGTGTGCCTGGGGAGTGTCGGAGGTGTGCCTGCAGTGTGGGAAGTGTGCCTGCGAGGTGTCTGGGGTGTGCCTGGGGAGTGTCTGGGGTGCTTGGGTGTCTGGGGTGTGCCGAGTGTCAGGGTGTGCCTGGGGTGTCAGAGGTGTGACTGGGAGTATCAGAGGTGTGCCTGGGGTGTCTGGGGTGTACTTGGGGTGTCTGGGGGTGTGCCTGGGGTGTCAGAGTGTGCACTGGGGTGTCAGTGGGTGCCTGGGGTGTCAGAGATGTGACCTGGGAGTGTCAAGTTGTGCCTGGGGTGTCAGAGGTGCACTTGGGAATGTCAGAGTGCACCTTGAGTGTCTGAGGTGTGCCTGGCAGTGTCTGGTGTGCCTGGCAGTGTCTGGGGGTGTACCTGGCAGTGCCAGCGTTGTACCTGGGTGTCAGGGTGTACCAGGGAATGTCAGTTGGTGCCTGGGTGTCAGGGGTGTGCTGGGGTGTCAGAGGTGTACCTGGGAGTGTCAGAGGTGTGGGAATGTCAGTTGGTACCTGGGAGTGTCAAGGTGTGCCTGGGGAGTGTCTGGGGTGTGCCTGGGGTGTCAAGTGTGGGGTGTGGGTGCTAGGGTGTCAGAGGTGTACCTGGGGTGTCAGGGTGTACCTGGGAGTGTAAGTGTGCCTGAGTGTCAGGTGTCCCATTGAGTGTCGGAGGTGTACCTGGGAGTGTAAAGTGTACCTGGAATTATCAGACGTGTCCTGGGAGTGTCAGAGGTGTGCTTGAGTGTCAGAGTGTGGGGAATGTCACTGGGTACTTGGGGTGCCGAGGTGTGCCTGGGAGTGTCAGAGGTGTACCTTGGGTGTCAGGGTGTACCTGGGAGGAGTCAAAGATGTGCCTGGAATGTCGGAGGTGTACTCTGGGCGTGTCAGAGGTGTACCTGGCAGTGTCAGCGGTGTACCTGGGAGTGTCAGAGGTGTACCAGGGAATGTCAGTCGAGTACCTGGAGTGTCAAGGTGTCCTGAGTGTTAGAGGTGTGACCTGGGTGTGTCAGAGGTGTACCTGGGAGTGTCAGAGGTGTGTACCTGGGATTTGTCAGAGGTGTACCTGGGAGTGTCAGAGGTGGACCTGGGAGTGTCGGAGGTGTACCTGCAGAGTGTGAGAGTGTACCTGAGGAGTGTCTGGGGTGTACCTGGGGTGTCTGGGGTGTGTGGGGTGTCTGAGGTGCCTGGGGTGTGTCAGAGGTGTGCCTGGGAGTGTCAGTGGGTCCTGGGAGTGTCAGAGGTGTACCTGGGAGTGTCAGAGTTGTGTGCCTGGGAGTGTCAGAGGTGCACTTGGGAATGTCAGAGGTGCACCTTGGAGTGTCTGAGGTGTACCTGGCAGTGTGTCTGGTGTTCCTGGCAGTGTCTGAGGTGTGCTGGCAGTGCCAGCGGTGTACCTGGGGTGTCAGAGGTGTGCCAGGGGTGTCAGGTTAGTGCCTGGGAGTGTCAGGGGTGTGCCTAGGAGTGTCAGAGGTGTGCCTGGGTGTCAGGGGTGTACCAGGGAATGTCAGTTGAGTACCTGGGGTGTCAGGGTGTGCCTGGGGTGTCTGGGGTGTGACCTGGGAGTGTCAAGGTGTGCTTGGGGTGTCAGAGGTGTACCTAGGAGTGTCAGAGGTGTACCTGGGGTGTCGGAGGTGTGCCTGGGGTGTAGAAGTGTGCCTGGGGTGTCAGGTGTCCCATTGGTGTGGGGTGTGCCTGGGGTGTAAGTGTGCACCGGGTATCAGACGTGTCCTGGGAGTGTCAGAGGTGTGCTTGGGAGTGTCAGAGGTGTGCCTGGGAGTGTAAGCGGTGTGCCTGGGGGTGTCTGAGGCTGTGCCTGGGAGTGTCAGAGGGTGTGCCGGAGTGTCAGAGGTGCATTTGGGGTGTCAGGGTGTGCCTTGGGTGTCTGAGGGGTGTGCCTGGGGTGTCTGAGGGTGTGCCTGTGTGTCTGAGGTGTACATGGCAGTGTCTGAGATGTGCCTGGCAGTGTCAGCGTGCCTGGAGTGTCAGCGGTGTGCCTGGGAGTGTTGGGGTGTGTCAGGGAGTGACAGAGTGCACTGGGGTGTCAGAGATGTACCTAGTGGTGTGAGAAGTTTACCTGGGGTGTGTGGGGTGTACCTGGGGTGTCAGGGTGTGCCTGGGAGTGTCAGGTATGTACCAGGGTGTCAGTGGGTACCTGGCAGAGTCAGAGTGTGCCTGGGTGTCAGATGTGCCTGGGAGTGTCAGTGTATCTGGGAGTTAAGGACGTGTTCTGGGAGTGTCAGAGGTGTGCCAGGAATGTCACTGGAGTGCAGTGCCAGAGGTGCCTGGGAGGTCAGAGGTGTGCCTTGGGGTGTCAGTGTACCTGGGGTGTCAAAGATGTGCCTGGAATGTCAGGTGTACTCTGGGCGTGTCAGAGGTGTGCCTGGCGTGGCACAGTGTACCTGGGAGTGTCAGAGGTGTACCAGGGAATGTCAGTCAGAGGTGCCTGGGGAGTGTCAAGGTGTCCCTGGGTGTTGTTAGAGGTGTGCCTGGGTGTGTCAGAGGTGTAACCGGGAGTGTCAGAGGTGTGCCTGGGAGTGTCAGAGGTGTGCCTGGGGAGTGTCAGAGGTGTGCCTGGGGTGTCGGAGGTGTACCTGCGAGTGTGAAGTGTGCCTGAGTGTCTGGGGTGTGCCTGGGTGTCTGGGGTGTGCCTGGGGTGTCTGGGGTGCCTGGGGTGTCAGGTGTGCCTGGGGTGTCAGTGGAGTGCCTGGGGAGTGTCAGAGATGTACCTGGGAGTGTCAGGTTGTGCCTGGGAGTGTCAGGTGCACTTGGGAATGTGAGGTGCACCTGGTGTCTGGTGTACCTGGCAGTGTCTGAGGGTGTACCTGGCAGTGTCTGGGGTGTGCCTGTGGGCAGCGTTGTGCCTGAGTGTCAGTGTGCCAGGGAATGTCAGTTGGAGTGCCTGGGGTGTCAGGTGTACCTAGGAATTGTCAGAGGTGTGCCTGGGGTGTCAGAGGTGTGCCAGGGATGTCAGTTAGTGCCTGGGAGTTGTCAGGTGTGCCTGGGGTGTCTGGGGGGTGTACCTGGGAGTGTCAAGGTGTGCCTGGGAGTGTCAGAGGGTGTACCTGGGGTGTCAGAGGTGTGCCTGGAAGGTGAGAAGTGTGCCTGGGAGAGTCAGGAGGTGTGACTGGGGTGTCAGAGGTGCACTGGGTGTCAGGTGCACCTTGGGTGTCTGAGGTGTACCTGGGGTGTCAAGGTGTGCCTGCGAGTGTCAGAATATACCTGGGGAGTGTGTCAGAGGTGTACCTGGGAGTGTCAGAGGAATACCAGAGTGTCAGAGGTGTACCAGGGTATCGGTGGAGTACCTGGGATTGTCAGAGGTGTACCTAAGTGTCAGAGGTGTGCCTGGGGTGTCAGAGTGTGCCTGGGGTGTGTCAGGTTGTGCCTGGGGTGTCAGGGTGTATGTGGCAGTGTCAGGTGTGCCTGGCAGTGTCAGCGTTGTACCTGGGGTGTCAGAGGTGTGCCAGGGAATGTCAGTGGAGTGCCTGGGAGTGTCTGGAAGTGTTCCTGGGAGTGTTCTGTGGTGTGCCTGGGGAGTGTCAGGTGTGCCTGGGGAGTGTCAGAGGTGTGCCTGGGGTGTCAGAGGTGTGCCTGGGGTGTCTGAGGTGTGCCTGGGAGTGTCAGAGGTGTGCCTGTGAGTGTCTGAGTGTTCTGGGGAGTGTCTGGGGTGTGCCTGGGGTGTCAGGGGAGAACCAGGGGGTGAAAGAGGTGTGCCGGAGGTGTCAGGGGTGTGCCAGGGGAGTGTCTGGGGTGTGCCTGGGGTGTCAGAGGTGTGCCAGGGGTGTCAGAGGAATGCCTAGGAGTGTCAGAGGGGTGTACCTGGAGTGTCAGAGGTGTGCCTAGGAGTATCGGAGGTTTACCTGGAAGTGTCAGGTTGTGCCTGGGAGTGTCGGAGGCGGACCTGGGGTGTCAGAGGTGTGCCTGGGAGTATCGGAGGTGTGCCTGGGAGTGTCAGAGGTGTGCCTGGGGTATGAAATGTGCCTGGGAGTGTCAGGTGTTCTTGCAGTGTCGGAGGTGTACCTGGGGTGTCAACGTTGTACCTGGGAGTGTCAGAGGTTTGCCAGGAATGTCAGTGGGTACCTGGGAGTGTCAAGGTGTGCCTGGGGAGTGTCGGAGGTGTACCTGGGAGTTATGAGAAATGTGCCTGGGGAGTGTCGAGGTGTGTTCTTGGGAGTGTCGGAGGTGTACCTGGCGGTGTCGCGTTGTACCTGGGAGTGTCAGAGGTGTGGGAGTGTCAGGGTGTACCTAGGAGTGTCGGAGGTGTGCCTGGGGTATATGAGAAATGTGCCTGGGAGTGCCGGAGGTGTTCTTGGAGGTGTCGGAGGTGTACCTGGAGTGTCAGAGTTGTGCCTGGCAGTGTCAGCGTTGTACTGGGGAGTGTCAGGGTGTGCCTGGGGAGTGTCAGAGGTGTACCAGGCAATGTCAGTGGAGTACCTGGGAGTGTCAAGAGTGTACCTGAGTGTCAGAGGTGTGCCTGGGAGTGTCAGAGTGTGCCGGGTGTCAGAGGTGTGACCAGGCAATGTCGGTGAGTGCACCTGAGTGTCAGGTGGCCCTGGTGTCAGAGATGTGCCTGGGAGTGTCAGAGGTGTGCCTGGGGAGTTATGAGGTGTGCCTGGGAGTGTCAGAGGTGTGCCTGGGGTGTCGGAGGTGTGCCTGCAGTGTGAGAAGTGTACCTGAGGTGTCTGGGGTGTGCCTGGGGTGTCTGGGGTGTGGGGTGTCTGGTGTGCCTGGGGTGTCAGAGGTGTGCCTGGGGGTGTCAGTGGAGTGCCTGGGGTGTCAGAGGTGTACTAGGAGTGTCAGAGTTGTGCCTGGGGAGTGTCAGAGGGTGCATGGGAGTTCAGAGGGTGCACCTTGGATTGTCTGGGGGTGTACTTGTCTGAGGTGTGCCTGGCAGTGTCTGAGGTGTGCTTGGCAGTGTCAGCGTTGTACCCTGGAGTGTCAGCGGTGTGCCTGAGTGTTAGAGTGTATCAGGGAGTGACAGAGAGTGCCTAAAGTGTCATGGGTGTACCTAGGGTGTAGAAATGTGCCTGGGTGTCTGGGGTGTGCCTGTGAGTGTCAAGGTGTGCCTGGGAGTGTCAGGGTGTGCCACGGAGTGTCAGTGGAGTACCTGGAGGTGTCAGGGGTGTCCTGGGGTGTCAGGCTGTACCTGGGAGTGTCAGAGGTGTATCTGGGAGTGTCGGACGTGTGCCTGGGGATGTCAGAGGTGTACCCTGGATTGTCAGTGGAGTACCTGGGAGTGTCAGAGGTGTACCTGGGAGTGTCAGAGGTGTACTGGGAGTGTCAGACGTGTGCCTGGGAGTGTCAGGGTGTACCAGTGTCAGAGGTGTGCCTGGGAATTGTCAGGGTGTACCTGGGAGTGTCGGAGGTGTGCCTGGGAGTGTGAGAGGTGTGCCTGAGTGTGCTGGGGTGTGCCTGGGGTGTCAGAGGGTGTACCTGGAGAGTGTCGGAGGTGTGCCTGGGAGTGTCAGAGGGTGCACCTGGGAGTGTCGGAGGTGTGCCTGGGAGTGTAAGTGTGCCTGGGAGTGTCGAGGTGTCCTGGGAGTGTCGGAGGTGTACCTGGGAGTGTAAGAGTGTGCCTGGGAGTGTCAGACGTGTCCCTGGGAGTGTCAGAGGTGTGCTGGAGTGTCAGAGGTGTGCCTGGAGTGTCCGGTGGTGCCTGGGAGTGTCTGAGGTGTGCCTGGGAGTGTCAGAGGGTGTGCCTGGGGTGTCAGAGGTGCACCTGGGAGTGTCAGAGGTGCACCTTGGAGTGTCTGAGTGTGCCTGGGAGTGTCTGAGGTGTATCTGGGCAATGTCTGGTGTACATGGCAGTGTCTGGGGTGTGCCTGGCAGTGTCAGCGGTGTGCCTGGGGAGTGTCAGCGGTGTGCCTGGGGAGTGTTAGAGGTGTATCAGGGAGTGTCAGAGGTGTGCCTGGGTGTCAGGGGTGTGCCTGGGAGTGTCAGATGTGCCTGGAAGTGTCGGAGGTGTACTCTGGGCGTGTCAGGGATGGTACCTGGCAGTGTCAGCATGCCTGGGAGTGTCAGAGGTGTACCAGGGAATGTCAGTCAGTACCTGGGAGTGTCAAGGTGTCCTAAGTGTCAGAGGTGTGACCTGGGAGTGTCAGAGGTATGCAGGGGTGTCAGAGTGTGCCTGGGGTGTCAGAGGTGGCCTGGGGTGATCAGAGGTGTGCCTGGGAGTGTCGGAGGTGTGCCTGCGGAGAGGAAGTGTGCCTCCAGGTGTCTGGGGTGTGCCTGGAGTGTCTGGGGTGTGCTTGGAGTGTCTGGGGTGTGCCTGGGGTGTCAGGGTGTGCCTGGGTTTCGTGTGGTGCCTGGGGTTGTCAGAGGTGTGCCTGGGGAGTTGATTGTGCCTGGGAGTGTCAGAGTGCACTTGGGAGTGTCAGAGGTGCACCCTGGAGTGTCTGGGGTGTGCCTGGCAGTGTCTGATGTGTACCTGGCAGTGTCCGAGGTGTGCCTGGCAGTGCCAGCGTTGTACCTGAGTGTCAGCGGTGTGCCTGGGAGTGTTAGAGGTGTATCAGGGGAGTGACAGAGGTACCTAGAGTGTCATGGGTGTGCCTAGGGTGTGAGAAATGTGCCTGGGGAGTGTCTGGGGTGTGCCTGGGAGTGTCAGAGGTGTGCCTGGGGTGTCAGGGGTGTGCCACAGGTGTCAGTGGAGTGCCTGGGGAGTGTCAGAGGTGTGCCTGGGGTGTCAGGCTGTGCCTGGGTGTCAGAGGTGTATCTGGGAGTGTCGGACGTGTGCCTGGGGTGTCAGAGGTGTGCCAGGGAATGTCAGTGGAGTACCTGGCAGTGTCAGAGGTGGCCTGGGAGTGTCAGAGGTATGCCTGGGAGTGTCAGAGGTGTACCTGGGGAGTGT
>NW_024723299.1:0-2500 GCF_018991925.1 Homarus americanus
CCTTGAACACTCAGTATCACTCATGGCGGGGCATTTGAACTTGCTCTGAAATTACTGAATATTACATATATATATATATATATATATATATATATATATATATATATATATATATATATATATATATATATATATATATATATATATATATATATATATATATATATATATATATTTTATATTTATTAGAATTATTATAATAATAATATATAAATAATATAATATTATTATTATATATTTATTATTATAATTCTAATAAAATATAAAATAATATATAATTAAAAAAATAAATAAATAATGAGAAACAATATACTATGTATATTTGTGTTGTCAAAATAAAGAAACAATTGAGACCTTGCCATTTGTGTGTAAATGAAGCAGAAAGTCAGATCATCAACCTGGACTGGTCACAGCAGCAGGGTCTACATTAGAACAACACATTATGCTTCCAATATCTTTCCTGTACTGCCTCCCTGTTTGGTAGCTGCCTATACCTACATGGTAAGTGGTAGACTGACGAGTAAAAGACGACAGGTGACAGACAGTAGACGACAGGTGACAGACGGTAGACGACAGGTGACAGACAGTAAGCAGCAGGTATAAGACGGCAGGTGACAGGTCAGTGAAGTGCTTCTCCAAGTGAAGAATTATGGCAGCAAACACTCGAGGATTAAGACCTTTGAGTAGTTCCTCTTACTGATACTTGGGGGAGGAAGCGAGGATAAAGTGATGGTTAGAGAGAGAGAGTCTGGAGTGTTTTGGAACACTTGAGAGAAAAGAGAAGAGAGAGAACGTGACATAGTTAAGGTAATCTAGACTCGTTTACTCATATTTATAATATCAAGAATATATAACTGATAATGGTATTGATGTAGCACCGTCAGAGTACCAGTGACGTCAGATAACAGTGACGTCAGGTAACAGTGACGTCAGTGTACCAGTGATGCCAGTGTACCAGTGATGTTAAAGTACCAGTGACGTCAGGGTAACCAGTGATGTCCAGAGTGACCAGTGATGTCAGTGTACCGATGATGTCAGAGTACCGGTGATGTCAGAGTAACCAGTGATGTCAAGTGACCAGTGATGTCAGTGTACCGATGATGTCAGAGTACCGGTGATGTCAGAGTAACCAGTGATGTCAGTGTACCGATGATGTCAGAGTACCGGTGATGTCAGAGTAACCAGTGATGTCAGTGTACCGATGATGTCAGAGTACCAGTGATGTCAGAGTACCAGTGAGAAGTCAGAGTACCAGTGAAGTCAGAGTACAAGTGATGCCAGTGTACCGATGTCAGGGTACGGTGATGTCAGAGTAACCAGAGACGTCAGAGTACCAGTGACGTCAGAGTACCAGTGATCAGAGTAACTAATGATGTCAGTGTACCGATGTCGTAGTACCGGTGATGTCAGAGTAACCAGTGATGTCAGAACACCGATGATGTCAGAGTACCGGTAATGTCAAGTAACCAGTGATGTAAAGTACCAGTGACGTCAGGTACCAATGATGTCAGAGTAACCAGTGACGTCAGAGTACCAGTGATATCAGAATACCAGTGATGCCAGTGTATCAGTGATGTCAGTGTACCGATGATGTCGAGTACGATGATGTCAGAGTAACCAGTGATGTCAAGTGCCAGTGACGTCAAGTAACCAGTGATGTCAGTGTACCGATGATGTCAGAGTACACGGTGATGTCAGAGTACCAGTGATGTCAGAGCAACCAGTGATGTCAGTAAGCAGTGATGTCAGTGAGAAGTAACCAGTGATGTCAGAGTACCAGTGATGTCTTGTGAGGGTGTTGTGTGTGTTGGGAGTGTGTGTGTGTGTGTGTGTGTGTGTGTAATAATTGTATATATATGTAATAATAATAATAATAATAATAATAATAATAAACGGTTTATATAGAGTTGCAGCCTGTGGCTGAAAATATACAGACTTACATTTGATTTAGACATACTTATTGAATATGCATTGAATACATTTACAGGGCTGTACAGTACATAAATCAGGAGTTGTTTATTATTTTAACGATAGATGGGATGGTGCTGTTCTTATATCTATCGGTGCGGGCTCTTATAGGCTGAATTTTGTTGTAGTGGCGGACTGCGAGGTTAGTGGGGGCTGCAGGTGACAAGAGGTGGCGATGACGAGGGTGGTGCAGTAGTCCACTGCCAAACCTTTCCAGTGCTTGGTGGTGAAGAAGTCACTGAGGTGGCATTTCCAGGTAGAGAGCGTTGGTGTAGCCGGAGTATTCTGCGCCGAACATGATTCTGCAGGCCTTTTCTGTACCTTCTCTAGCTGACGTTGTTGGGTGGAGTCGAGAGAAGACGACCAGGCTGGTGACGCGCACGTTGTTTGGGGACAATAAAGGCGTTGTAGATGGTCCTAAGCTCTGGCGTGGGTGTCCCAAGTGTCCTAAGTCGTCGTAGCATGTAGAGATGGTACGAGGCTGCCTTTGACTGTGTGGTATTTACATGGGCCTTCCAGTCAAGTTTTTTGT
>NW_024723299.1:7500-10983 GCF_018991925.1 Homarus americanus
CTGGTTCCGTTCCTTTCCTAAATGAAATTGTAACTTTGGCGAGAACTTTGATATTCCGTGGGGAGGAGGGTTCAGGGAGGTTGGCAGGCCAACTTAACAGTTGACCTGGCTGCCCTGAGAGGAGCGCCAGTTATGTCTTGACCTTCGTGGTCAAGGATGTGTGTGCGTGGGTGTGTGTGTGTTGTGGTGTGTGTTTGTGTGTGTTTGTCAGGCCACACACACAATAATAATAAATACATATACACACATAATAGTAATAATATCCCACCACCACCCCATCACCACCACCCCACCACCCACAGTCAACCCCACCCCACCCCACCACAAATCCACCCACCACCACCACCCCACCAACACACCCCACATACACGTACAGAACAGGTAAAGCACCGAACTGAGATGAGGTGAATTGTGAAGGTTATCAGGTGAACTCCTTATCAAGAGGTAGTGAGTTCGTGTATGCATTAAGGCCTTGATTAAGTTTACCTGTCCGTCCTACCTGTATTTATTGGGCCATTGTGTCCTCACCAACTTCTTGGTATTCATTAATTGTTTGTTTCAGCTGAGTATGTCTCGATGGTTTGGTTTGTTAGTTAGGTTTGGTTTGATTAGCTTTGGTTAGCTTTGGTTTTTGGTTAGGTTTGGTTAGGTTGGGTTTGTTAGGTTTGCTTGGGTTTGGTTTGGTTAGCTTGGTTAGGTTTGGTTTGGTTGTGGGGTTTGGTTTGCTAGGTTTGGTTTGGTTTGGTTTGGTTTGTAGGTTTGGTTTGGTTTGGTTTGGTTTGGTTTGGTTTGGTTTAGTTTATTGGTTTGGTTTGGCTTGGTTTGTTTGGTTAGTTTGGTTTGGCTTGGTTTGGTTTGGTTAGGTTTGGCTTGGTTTGGTTTGGCTTAGGTTTGGTTTGGTTTGGTTTGGCTCTTGGTTATGGTTTGGTTTGGTTTGGGTTGGTTTGGTTAGGTTTGGTTTGGTTTGGTTTGGTTTGGTTTGGTTTGGTTGGTTTGCGTTTGGTTTGGTTTGGTTGGTTTGGTTTGGTTTGAGGTTTGGTTTGGTTTGGTTTGGTTTGGGTTTGGTTTGGTTTGGTTTGGTTGCAGGTTTTGGTTTGGTTTGGTTTGGTTAGGTTCGGTTTGGTTTGCTTGGTTTGGTTTGGTTAGGTTTGGTTTGGTTTGGTTTCTGGTTAGGTTTACTTGGTTAGGCTCTGGTTAGTTAGGTTTGGTTTCCGGGGTTTGGCTGGTTAGGCTTGGTTTGGTTTGCCTGGTTTGGTTAAGGTTAGGTTTCAGCATTTCCTGGTTTGGTTAGGTTTGGCTTGGTTTGCTTCACGGCAGCATAGGTTTTGCTCTGGTTTGGGTTTGGTTTGGTTAGGCTCTTGGTTTTTTGGTTTGGTTTGGTTAGGTTTGGCTCTGGTTTGGTTTGCTTGGTTACTTTGGTTAGGTTTGGTTTGGCTTGGCTTTGGTTTGGCTTGCCTATGGCTTGGTTAGGTTTGGTTTGGTTTGGTTTGCCTGGTTAGGTCATTTTATTTGGTTTGGTTTGGAATAGCCTATTTGGTTTGGTTTGGTTTGGTTTGGTTAGGTTAGGTTTGGTCGGTTTAATGGCTTAACCACTATTTGGTTTAAGGGTTTGGTTAGGTCTGGTTTGGATCAATAGGCTTGGTCTGGTTAGGCTCAATAGGCTTGGTTTGGTTAGGTTTGGCTAGCTTTGAACGGTTAGGCTACTGCTCATTTGGTTAGCTTGGTTTGGCTTCTGGTTAGGTTGTGTTGGGTTTGGTTAGGTTTCTATTAGGTTTGGTTTGCTAGGTTTGGTTTGGTTTGGTTTGGTTAGGTTTGGTTAGGCTTGGTTTGGCTTGGTTAGGTTTGGTTTGCTTGGTTAGGCTTGGCTTGGTTAGTTTGGTTAGGTTAGGTTAAGGCTTGGCTTGGTTTGGTTAGGCTTACATTTGTTAGGTTTAGTTAGGCTTCTAGCTTGGTTATTTGGTTAGGTTTGCTTGGTCAGGCATGGTTAGGTTAGGTTAGGCCAAGTTCATTAGCCGGTTTGGTTAGTTTGGTTTAAAGTCTCATTGGCTTAGGTTTGGTTTGTTGGTTAGGTTTGCTTGGTTTGTCAGCCGGTTTGCTTAAGTATGGTTTGGTTTGGCTCTTAGGCTATTTGCTTGCCTTGGTTTGGTTAGGTTTGCTTAGGTTTGGCTTGGTTAGGTTAGGCTAGGTTAGAATTGGTTAGGTTAGGTTAGGTTTGGTTAGGGGCTTGGTTAGGTTTGGTTTGGTTAGGTTAGGCTTGGTTTGCTTAGGTTTGCTTGGTTAGGTTTGGTTTATTTGCATTATGGTTAGGTTTGGTTAGGCTAGCTAAGTTAGGCTTGGCTTGGTTAGGTTTTGTTAGGCTTGGCTTGGTTACCTATTTGGTTAGGTTAGGTTAGCTTGGCTTGGTTAGGTTTGCTAGGGTTAGGTTAGGTTGGCTTGGTTTCTTGGCTAGGCTTGGCTCTGCTAGGTTGGTTAGTTAGGTTAGGTTTGCTTGCTTGGTTAGTTTGGTTTGGTTGTTTGGCTGGTTAGGCTTGCTGGTTTGCTTGGTTTGGTTTGGTTAGGTTTGGTTTGGCTTGACGGTTAGGCTTGGCTTGCTAGTTTGGTTGTGGGTTAGGTTAGGTTTGGTTTGGTTTGGTTAGCTTAGCTAGTTTAGCTTCTCAGGCTTAGCTTCCAATAGCTTGGCTCTTTAGTTTTGTCAGTTTGTTTTAGTTTAGTTTTATTTGTTTAGGGCTTCTGGCCTGGTTAGCTTGGTTTGGTTAGGTTTGCTATTCTGCTAGGCTAGGCACTTGGCTAGGTTAGGTTTCTTGGTTAGGCTTGGTTTGGTTTGGTTTAGTTAGGTTGCCTGGTTTGGTTTGGGTTAGCATGGCTTGCCAGGTTAGGTTATGTTAGGTTAGCCTTCCAGTTTGGTTTGGCTCTGCCTGGCTTGCTCTGTTTGGTTGGCCTTGTTTTAGCCTGGCTAAGCCAGGCCTTGGTTAGGTTTGGTTTGCCAGGTTTGGTTTGGTTTGGTTTGGTTAGCTTGGCTTGGTTAGGCTTGGCTTGCTAGTTTAAGAAATAGGTTTATTTGGTTTGGTTGGTTTGCCAGGTTGGTTTGGCTTGGCTTGGTTAGGTTTGGTTAGGTTTGCCTGGTTTGCTCTGCTAGGCCTGGCTAGGTTTGGTTAGGGTTAGGTTTGGTTAGTTTGGCTCTGCTAGGTTAGGTTAGCCTTGCTCTGGCAAGTTTTGCTTAGGTTTGCCAGATTTGGCTCTGCTTAGGCTTGCCAGGTTTACAGGTTAGGTTTTGTTGTGCTAGGTTTGCCAGTGTTAGTTAGGGTTTTACTGGCTTAGTTAGGTCTACGGTTAGGCTTGGCTTGGTTAGGTTAGGCAGTTTGGCTTCTGGTTAGGCTCAAGTTAGGTTTGGCTTGGTTAGTTTAGCTTGCTTTAGGTTTGCCAGGGTTAGGTTTGGCTTGCTCTACAGGTTTGCCTGTTGCTACCACGAACCCAAGCACTGAG
>NW_024723300.1:0-12226 GCF_018991925.1 Homarus americanus
TGTAATAAACGAACATGGAGTAAGACATCAAGCTCCATATTGTAAACAAGATCATCGTCATTGCTTATTTATTGCGAGGAAAAATATTGTTCGCAATATAATTATAAAAACCTTCTGTAATTCATTCTCTTCATTACACTAAAAGGTAATGAAGTATATAAAGAAAATAGTTTATAAATTACTAAAATAAAAATACGTATAAAAAAGTAAAATAACATCTATTGATGGAATAGAAAAGAATTATATCGTAAGTGGGTAAAAGATTTCTTGGGTAGGTTTTAGAATATAATAACTGTTTTCTGCATTACACCGATGGTTCCAAGTCAGAAATTATCCTTAAGTTTTGTGAATCAGTATTTACAGTTTTTCTTAAAGGGTGACTTAAGTTACGGTCACACGATCCCTTTGATGAGCAATTAATTTGGAGCAAGAAATTACGAGTAATTTCTTCCAAATGTGGTCACACGAGTGGCTCCTGGTTCAGTTACTACAGCAAGAAAAAAAAGTTAACGCCGCTGTGCGAGTAGAAGGGAGACGGAACATCACAACAACAATGCAGACGACGCAGCAGCTATCCTTGGTATTATTGTTATTATTAAAAAGAAATGAGAGAAAGCGAAGAAAAACTATTGGGGACTCGTAAGTGGCTGGCGAGGAGGAGGAACGAGTGTTTACTATAGACTGGTTCAACTATCGTAGTTACAGTAGGGAGGGTTGTTAGTGTGTGGAGAATGACCGGCTGTATGGGCTTGTGTTTTGTAAACAAACACGCCAAAACACCACCCAAATAATAAACTCAGTGTGTCGTAAAAACTGTTTGTGCATTTTATACATAATGTTATTGATCTATGTTATATATAGCCAAGGTAAATACTCGATAAATAAGCTTCGTGTCATTAAATATGGTATTAACCGGGTTTTGAACCGATAATCTTGCTCGAAATAGTCAAGAAATTGACTATCACGATTGTCAATAAAAATGCTTCAAAAACTTGCTCGAATTTCTCGAAAATTGCTCGAAATAACTTTCCGGCAAGAAATTGCTAAAAAAAAATGCGCCCATGTGACCAGTGCTTTAAGAATTGTATGATATCCTCATGGCAATGGAAACACACACACACACACATACTCACCCCATACACAGTCACACACTCACCATGCACAATCACACACACCCATACACACACCGTACATGCACAAACCATACACACACATACACACACACACACACACACACACACCATACATACACACACCATACACATACACACACCATACACACACACACACACACACCATGCACACACCATACAAACAAACAAACACACACCATATACACACACACACACACACCATGCACACACACACCATGCACACTCACACACACACACACACCATGCACACACACACCATGCACACACACACACACACTAATTGTTTTAATTTAGTTCTTGGAACTCTTAAGTGGCAGCGCTTGATGTAAACACTTATTGGCATTTTCTGTTTATCTAGTAGCAGGTATAAACACAGATGTAATATGAGAAAATAAATTATGAATTCTGTCCAGGGAAGTGTTGTGAATATGACCTTGAGATAACACTTGTGTTAAGTGTGAATTTCCCTGTCTAGTGATATGTCCAACTACTACTCTGGGCCGCGAGACAGTGGTAGTGATTACAGATTGCCCACGAGGGGGTTAGTTTATTGGGCACCCCCTTACATCCTGTGCAAGGTGAAGCGCAGAAGCGTTTACAGTGCCCAACTGGGAAGCATGCGGAGTTCATGCTTGCCTTTATGACTCATGCATTAAGGGCGTAAAAGGCCTGAAGGGTCATGGGTTTTGTCAGCAAGTTACATAAAGTGACAATGATGAGTGTGTGGGGGGAAAATTCCCGGTACAATTTATCTGTTTATGGCAAAGTGTGGCAGGTCCCTATTAATGTGAGCGGTGTTTACTGAATTAGCTGACCCTGGCTCGACCTTTTGAGAGACGCAAGCCAAGTGATCTAAGAGTCGTGAATAACATGGTGAATTACTTGGTGTTATTCATTTGGGTGAATATTTGTATAAATCAAAGGTGCTGTCACACACACACACACACACACACACACCACACGTGGCACACCACCAACACACAGTTTCTGAGAAGGAGTTTGAGATTGTATTTAACGAAGTCTTAACTGGGAAAATGTTGTATGGCTTTTGTTATGGGGTAAGTTCTGGCGTGAACATTAAGACTATTTTCATAATTTTTTGTAACTAATATTTTTATCTGCCTGGTACAATTATTTATTAATTTGTATTGTAAGTTATGTCTTGATAGTCGATGTAATGTAACAATTCATTTTTTGTGTTAATGTTCATATAGATTGGTTCAGTGTTGCGGCTCTGACTCGTCAACGATGTTAATAAGCTCTTGAGTACATACTGCTGGTGAAACTATGTTATATTAATAACACGACAGACAAGTACTATAATACCTTAACATTTAACAATAATTCAGCCTTAATTTAATTTTTTCACCAACTTAAGACACATAACCCAGAAGGAAGTAAGACGGGCAACATAACGCGGGATATCGTGGCTTCACTAAGTGCAAATTATGGAACTTGAGGTAACACATTATGGGAAAATGCGAGCCCTGCTAAGTGGTTCTCAACATGGACGCAAACATCAGATGGACAAAGAAACAGAAGAACCCCGGATATACATTCATTTATTCTACAAAAAAGTTACGTAAACGAGCGTTAAATACGTTTAAGTAATCACAGTTTACGAAGCTGAAGTCGAGATATTAGAAGATGAAGAAGACTTTAGCATATCAGTATACCCCACGACCGGCGCCAGGATGTTAAGTGTGCCATCAGGGTATATTAGCGCTGAGAGACGGGTGCTATCGTGGTATATTAGCATACCTCCACCCTGAATGGTATATCAAAAAGTACAGGATTTACTTCACAGATATTTAGTTATATCTATCTGTATATTATATAAATTATATCAATATATCTGTTTATACCAAATATGGCATCAGAGTATATCACCGTTTGCCATCATATTCTCTAAATAACCTCAAAGTATACCCCCCAATGTATACTATCATACACTATAAATGACACTGTAGTATGTTAGTATATAATCAGGGTATAACATAAATAATATCAGCATTGTTTAGAATATCATATATATTAAGCGTGAGGAATGGATGTATATGATTCAATATATCACAGTTACATAAAGCGGTATGTCAGCTCATCAGCATATCAATAGAATGACATCAGAGTATAGGACACTATACTCCAATAAATACTGTCAGGTATCTAAGTATATCAGGGTAATCACTGAGAAGTGTCAGAACATATCAGCATATTCCTTGACTGGTAACAAAGCATATCAACATACTCAAAGTATAATCAATGTCTCCGAAATAAACAAGCCAGTGACAGCAGCATATATTTCTGAAAATCAGCTGTGAAATATGTTCAGAACAGCCCAAAGTATACTATAATACTAAGCAACATTTGAAATATACCAGTATACTTCTTAACAGTCAGGGAAAAAATCATTATACAGATTAGTGTCCTCGAAGCAGATCAACTTGTCTCCTGCTTTCTGGGGACCCATTAGTGGCATATCAGAATATCCAAAGAGACACATCGGAGTATATTACCATGTCTCCCAAGTGCCATGAAGGGATATCAACATACCTGAGTATATTAACTAGCTCTCATAGTCTTCCACTCTCTCTTAGATCCATCAGAATATGTCAGCATATCACCCTATCTTCTGAAGGTCCAGTTTACCTTGTTCCGAAAGTATGTCGAAGCATACTAACAGATCCCCTGAATGCCTTGAGAACATATCAGTATACTTCTAGGTTAATTCATATCATATCAGTATATCCCCTGAATCTAAGGTATAGCTAACCTCATTTCAAATTATTATTAGAGTATGTTAACATATTCCTTTAGAAGCATACCAGCATATCTCTTATGTCATTACAGTCAACCAGTATACGCTCAGAGATAGATGCAAGCATATCAGGGTATATTAGCATACCCTGTAAGAGAGATATGAGCCTAGCTACATAACCCAGTATATCAGCATACCCCATATGCTCTTATAGTACATCAGCACACCCTCTGAGAGACAGAACCATACCAACATATCAGAACATATTAGTATATCCTTTAGAGTGATATGAACATAATGGCATATCAGATGACAAGAGTATATCAGCATAGTCTTTGAGGAGCATATCAGACCAACCTAGCATAAGCTCTTTAAGATAGATGGCAGCATATCTTAAATAGACTGGAACATACCAGAGCATATTAGCATATTAGCATATTAGCAAGGTGAGGAGGAGGAGGAGGAGGCAGGTGTCCACTGACCAGGTATGCCGATAGTCTGGTGATAATGTGGGTAAAACTGGTGTGTGTGTGTGTGTGTGTGTGTGTGTGTGTGTGTGTGTGTGTGTGTGTGTGTGTGTGTGTGTGTGTTCGTTCTCATGTTTATTTCTTGTAAGGTATGTGTCACCTAGCCGGCCATTTTGTTTACCTTTTTCGGTCGCTCTAAAATACCATTAAAACAATATTGAGTATAAACGTTTGGCTCAACTGATGATCTCAAACATGTCCCAACTTTTTTTTGCCTCAACTCCACATTCTGTAACTCATTTAGGTAGATGTCCCTCACTACACATACACTGGACTATGTGTAATGTTGCAGCTAATGTGTTATCAAGATATTGCACATAGGTTATTACTCCACAAGGAACTACAAGTTACACCTTGATGTAATACTTCATTTACTGCCAAACTTTATAGGGAAATATTTTTTCACAAAGAATTTCAAGTTACAATTTCACATAATATGTCACATTACAAACGTTCCTTCGGCTTACAGTTAAACTTTGCAATGTCAAGATATTTTTTTCACTGCAGAGGAAAGTATCCGTCATCATCACCACACACACACACAAAGACAAAACTCCTGTATCCAGATTCTCAAAAGTTTATAAATTAAATTCTTCCCTAAAATTAAACAGACAATACATCTATTTATCATAGAGTATGTGAACAATATCGACGCCATATTGGTTACCATCTTTGAGTTATATAATTAGTTAGCTTCATAGTGTTAATTATTTAGTTAAATAGGAAAAATAATCTACAAGCGTGTGTTGTGACCAAAATAAATCAACATTGTATTTACTTTCTCCTCCAAGGGGCACTAAGTCTAGAAAAATGACACAATTGACATCTACATAAAGTGACTGATCAAGGGTAGATATTGGCTACCTTTTGTGTTACTTTGAGGTCGTAAGAACACACAGAGCTGCTCTTAAGGATGTTTACCACAATACACCTCAACCAGTTTCTCATTCACTAAGGTCAAACAATAAATCTGGTTCACAAGATACACCGTAAATTTTATTAGAATACAATAATCAATTACTGTATTATTATATTGAGGCGAATAGTCTTATGGTGTTAAGATGTGTTCTGCTTTTCACCAAGCAAAAGGCATTCAATATCTGCCTTGCCTAACGATCTGTAGACGTTAGCAAGTCCTCTCCTCCTGCTCTCGAAAGTAAGGTGTAAGGCTGCCTCACCTGACCAAAATTGTTAATTAAGATGGATTACTCTAAGATTAACCCTCCCCAGCTTATTTCAATCTGTTTGAATTAACCTAAATGCCATTTGGGGAAGTTAAGTTAGGTTAGGTTAGGTTAGGGTAGGGTAGGGTAGGGTAGGGTAGGGTAGGGTAGGGTAGGGTAGGGTAGGGTAGGGTAGGTCAGGTCAGGTCAGGTCAGGCAGTGCCAGTGTAGTTAATCTTGAGGCTAAATAAACTAGAGGCTAATCTTCACATGAGCCAGTAAGACACTTTGACGGAGGCGGTTACGTACAACAGGAAAGCTCTGATAACATATAATGTACAGTATATACCGTTTAAGTTGCGTCAGCAGCTCTATACACCACTTAGTGACTTACTCATTCACTGCCGTAGAAATATTTACTTCTCTAACAGTTTTCTATATGGTTCCCAGTCATTATAATACGACCTTGTAAAATCAAATGATCTAAATTAAACTAAACTTATCCAAATTAAACTTATTAGCTAACAAATCCTTCTAAAACACGATATATGCAAATCAAAAGTTCTAAATTCAACTTAACTTATCGTAATATAACTATTATAACAAAACCATTTTAATTAAACCTAACCTAAACACCTCAAGTGCCACAAACAGAAGGAAAAAACACCTTTAATATTATCGTGTTGGAGGCCCCTGTAACCCACTAACTCCAGGTAATGCATCTATATCAATCTACCTGCGTTAGAAGCTCTATACGTGGCTATGATCGTTACCCACTGCTGGAGAACATTTGTACTTCTATAATTACCCCTGGAGAAACAATGCACCAATTTACGATTTATTTATTTTATTTTTCATTTATTTTTTTATTCTTGGTCCATACTGTAAACACCGCCCGCTTGTGAGTCCCGTCAGCCATTTTGTTCTAACTTTCGGGGATTCTAAAATAAGCTATAAATAAATAAATAAATAAATAAATAAAACAAGCATCTTTTGTTTTTCTAACCCATGAGCTGTGAGTCTTCATTATATACTTCAACATTACTGTAAACTAAGGTTAGAGAGGGTGTGTACAGTACTAGTGGAGCCAAGATGAGAAGGTATTTCAAATCCATAAAGGGTTTTACAAGTGGAGAGTCTTACAAGTGGAGGGTCTTACAGGTGGAGAGTCTTTCAAGTGGAGGGTCTTACAGGTGGAGGATTTTAATAAGGATAAATACAGCAAGTCTTACAGTTGAATCAGCCAAGTCGAGGAAAACTCTTAAGAGTCACGTAACTTCTACCTGGTGTTACCTGTAATCAAGTTAAGGTATATGTAAGAAGAATATTATCTCGTTACTATCCATTCCTCTTCCACTATCCTGCGAGGTGGTGTATTAATAGGCACAGATACTCATGATAAAGAAGGAATAAAGAGAAAGACGCAAGATACCTATAAAATGCGACAGAATATACCCACACATGCGTAATCCTAACCCATCCCAACCCAACCCAACCCTATCCTACCCCCAGCTTCACCACAGTACACAAAGTCATTCTTGGTATCAGAATGACGCCTAAACACCCTGTATCGCCTAAGACACATTTGAATCGGATGGTTCGTTGACGGTTTTATTTCGGTATAAACCAGTGAAGCAATTAGTTCGTGGGAAAAGTGAGTCAAAATACTTCACATCAGCTTCGTTTACGACCTCCAGCTGATATTTACTTCTGTTGTCTATATCAATCATATTTTATAATGAAAACAAAAATATGGTTAGTTACTTAAAAATGAAAAAAAATCATACTTAGATACTTAAGAGTGAGGAAAAAAGATACTTAAGATACTTAAAAATGAAAACACTCTTTGATACTTAAATTAGGACAAAACAAACGACATAAAGATTTAACTATGAGCTGTGATATTACGACATGTACCGGCTATCAATACAGAGGCGCTTATTTAGCTGCATGTTCTCAGAAACTCAACAACAAGACAATATGTGGTCACGTAGGTACCTCAGGTTAATTTCTTAACACCATCCGTCATTTTAAACCTTGGCACCTGTAGATTAAGAAAATATATGGTGATATTTTTTCTGATGGGATAAAGGTCGTATTTGTCCAGAGAAGTAAGAGAGGAAAAAATCACTTGAGAGGCATGACGCACAGAGTGTCTAAGGTGATAAAAGATCATATACTACCATTTGGGTTTTCAAATTAAGTTCATTACATAAAATATCAAACTCATAAAGATTACAAAAGAACAGAACATCATGAGCTCTCTACAGCTATTGTCAGTCGTCAATATGCTGATGTACAGAAGCTACACAATGTTATTGGTGACTGTAATCCCAGGAAAATGATGCTCTTTTAAACTTGGTAACTGGAGCTGTAATGCCAGAAAATGCCAAATATGACAATCTATGTGCATATGAAGTTGGAAGACAAAATTATGAAAATTTTGTCAAGAAACGTATTGTTAGTCCATTGAGCATCTGGGAAAAGATGTCCAAGGTTAATCTTCTGTCGTGGAAAGCAGCAAATAAGACTTCAACCATCAAATTGCTATCACAAGTTATAGAACTTAAGCAGGACATACAGTATATGCATCACAGAAGGGCAGCACTGTACATATCAAGTCACCAGACACTGATGTGTTTGGCATATTAAAGCAGCCTCAACTTGGAGAAAATACAAGTATGAAAACAGGAACTGGTGAGCGACGACACATTGGGCAGAGAGCCTTACAGGTTTCCATGCCTTCACAGGATCTGACTGCATTGGCAAATTTGTTGGCAAAGGAAAGAAAGCATGTTGGAGCACTTTGATGAAATCTAACACAAAAGTCCTAGATGCATTCAAGATGCTGAGTAGACCAAATACCCTCCAGCAGACATGTTTATTGGTCTAAAGGAATTTGTATTTAAGCTCTACTGTCCACGAATGACTTTCACTAAACTGTCATAACTTAGATGGCATCTCTTCAAGAAAACGCAGGCAGAAGCTGGAGAACTACCAGCGACTGCAGCAACTCTAAAGTATCATATATTGAGAGGAAGGTATCAAGCTCTTCTGTGGTCTTGTGATGCAGACAGTGAAATGCTTTCACAATTAGAGCATGGCTGGATGATTGACAATGACTGTTTCATACTAGTAATATCAGACCAACCACCAGCTCCAGAAGCAATCACAGAACTTGTTAAATGTGGATGTGGCGTCAGGAAATGTGGATCATTGTCATGTTCATACAGAAATAATCAGAAAGAATAGCATGACATGCACCGAGATGTATAACTGTCAAGCAGATGATGAGAAATGCCTAAACAAGGTGAAGGAATCTGTTGTACACAGAAGACTCTGATGACGAGGACTGAAGCAATGTCGTAAATAATAACTTGTGACTTGTTTACACATGATGTATAACACTACAAACTTTTAATAAATATAAAACGGTGGTTCTAAGCTTTTCAGATAATGGTAATATGTA
The DNA here is from genome assembly GCF_018991925.1 of Homarus americanus. Taxonomy (NCBI): domain Eukaryota; kingdom Metazoa; phylum Arthropoda; class Malacostraca; order Decapoda; family Nephropidae; genus Homarus; species Homarus americanus. The sequence goes on from NW_024723300.1 coordinate 9,072, forward strand.
TATGTTTAATTTCCAGTATTTGTCTTTAGCAAATAATTTTACTTACTGCAATCTCTTCTTTGCCAGAGACAGGATGGCATATAAGAGCAGCCATGTTTGTAACACACTTATGATATTATAACAGCATTCATGATATATTATGTTAAATTGTAATCATATAATACTACATGTTCATAGGTTATTAGTCATGTTTTAAGTTAATTAGGACTTAATGGTAATACATCTGTGGTTCATTACGCCGCTCTTTAATAAAACTTCTTAAAGGCATAAAACTTATAATAAACCGTTCAGAAAAAATGACACCACAGTTCCTTAACATAGTTTATAAGGATTATTATAATGTATGGTGTCAAAAATTAACATGAAATTTTTACGGGATTACTTAAGCTCCTACACTAAAACCTGCCGACCTAACCTAACCTTTTTTACCCACCTCTACCTACTTACCTAACCTGACATAATCTAACCTAACCTGACGTAATCTGACCTAACCTGACATAATCTAACCTGACCTGACATAATCTAACCTAACCTGACATAATCTAACCTAACCTGACATAATCTAACCTAACCTGACATAATCTAACCTAACCTGACGTAATCTGACCTAACCTGACATAATCTAACCTAACATGACGTAATCTGACCTAACCTGACATAATCTAACCCAACCTGACGTAATCTAACCTAACCTGACATAATCTAACCTAACCTGACATAATCTAACCTAACCTGACATAATCTAACCGAACCTGACGTAATCTGACATAACCTGACATAATCTAACCTAACCTGACATAATCTAACCTAACCTCCCCGTCTGACATAAGCTAACCTAATCAAACCTAACTTTCCCACCTACCTAACATAACCTATCTACTTATTACCTACCTAACCTAACTTAACCCAACCTGACATAATCTAACCTAACCTATTGAAATTTAACTTAACCACCTACCTCATCTAACACCACTTTGTAATCTCTCTGTGCTACAGCTGACAGGATGAGTATGGGGGGCACAATAAACTAGCCTCTAAGTGGCAAAATTAACAAAACTAACCTAACCTAACCCAACCTGACTTAACCTAACCTGATCTGATCTATCCAACTTAAAAAACTTAGAATATATAATAAAGCCGTTAGGTTAATTTAGGCTAAATATGGTTGATTCATATTTTGCTTTGACAGAAATTCCCGGCAAAATAACGTATCTATATTGAGAACCACCGCCATGTTGGTTCCACGTTAACAAGACATGGATACACTACAGAATAACCCGCGTTCGTTTAACCTCAATTACTACAGTTTACTTTATAATCTTATTTCACAATCTACACTACATCTCGCTTCACAATCTTCACTGCATCTCACTTCACAATCTTCACTACATCTCACTTCACAATCTTCACTACATCTCACCTCACAATCTTTACTACATCTCACCTCACAATCTTCACTACATTTCACTTCACAATCTTCACTACATCTCACTTCACAATCTTCACTACATCTCACTTCACATCTTCACTACATCTCACTTCACAATCTTCACTACATCTCACTTCACAATCTTCACTACATCTCACTTCACAATCTTCACTACATCTCACTTCACAATCTTCACTACATCTCACTTCACAATCTTCACTACATCTCACTACACAATCTTCACTACATCTCACTTCACAACCTTCACTACATCTCACTTCGCAATCTTCACTACATCTCACTTCACATCTTCACTACATCTCACTTCACAATCTTCATCATATCTCACTTCACAATCTTCACCACATCTCACTTCACAATCTTCACCAAATCTCACTTCACAATCTTCACCACATCTCACTTCACAATCTTTACCACATCTCACTTCACAATCTTCACTACATCTCACTTCACAATCTTCACTACATCTCACTTCACAATCTTCACTACATCTCACTTCACAATCTTCACTACATCTCACTTCACAATCTTCACTACATCTCACTTCACAATCTTCACTACATCTCACTTCACAATCTTCACTACATCTCACTACACAATCTTCACCACATCTCACTTCACAATCTTCACCAAATCTCACTTCACAATCTTCACCACATCTCACTTCACAATCTTTACCACATCTCACTTCACAATCTTCACTACATCTCTCTTCACAATCTTCACTATATCTCACTTCACAATCTTCACCACATCTCACTTCACAATCTTCACTACATCTCACTTCACAATCTTCACTACATCTCACTTCACAATCTTCACTACATCCCACTTCACAATCTTCACTACATCTCACTTCACAATCTTCACTACATCCCACTTCACAAACTTCACTACATCTCACTTCACAATCTTCACTACATCTCACTTCACAATCTTCAATACATCTCACTTCACAATCTTCACTACATCTCACTTCACAATCTTTCACTACATCTCACTTCACAATCTTCACCATATCTCACTTCACAATCTTTACTACATCTCACTTCACAATCTTCACTACATCTCACTTCACAATCTTCACTACATCTCACTTCACAATCTTCACTACATCTCACTTCACAATCTTCACTACATCTCACTTCACAATCTTCACCACATCTCACTTCACAATCTTCACTACATCTCACTTCACAATCTTCACTACATCTCACTTCACAATCTTCACTAACACCATCCTTCATCACTACATATAACATCCATCATCACTACTTATAACACCATCCATCGTCATCACTACATATAACACTATCCATCATCACCACATATAACACGATCCATCATCACTACATATAACACCATCCACCATCACTGCATATAGAACCATCCATCACGACATATAACACCATCCGACATCATTACATATAACACCAACCATCATCACTACATATAACATCATCCATCATCACTACATATAAAATCATCCATCATCACTACATAAAACACCATCCATCATCACTACATATAGAACCATCCTATCATCACTACATATAATATCATCCATCATCACTACATATAACACCATCCAACATCACTACATATAACACCACCCATCATCACTACATATAACATCATCCATCATCTCTACATATAACTCTATCCATCATCACTACATATAACACCATCCAGCATCACTACATAT
>NW_024723301.1:0-18252 GCF_018991925.1 Homarus americanus
TGATTATAACAACTACGAACATGATTATAACAACTACGACCATGATTATAACAATCACGACCATGATTATAACAACCACCACTATGATTATAACAACCACGACCATAATTATAACAAGCACGACCATGATTATAACAGCAACGAACATGATTATGACAATTACGACCATGATTATAACAACCACGACTATGATTATAACAACCACGACTATGATTATAACAACAACGACCATTATTATAACAACCACGACCATGATTATAACAACCACGACTATGATTATAACAACAACGACCATGATTATAACAACCACGACCATGATTACAACAACCACGATTATGATTATAACAGCCACGACTATGAGTAAAACAACCACGACCATGATTATAACAACCACGACCATGAATATAACAACCACGACCATGATTATAACAACCACGACTATGATTATAACAACCACGACCATGATTATAAGAACCACGACCATGATTACAATAACCACGACTATGATTATAAAGACCACGACTATGATTATAACAATCACGACCATGATTATATCAACCACGACCATGATTATAACAACTACGATTATGATTATAAAAACCACGACCATGATTATAACAACCATGACCATGATTATTATAACCACGACTATGATAAGAACAACCATGACAATGATTATATAACCCACGACCATGATTACAACAACTACGACTATGATCATAACCACAACCATGATTATAACAACCACGACCATGATTATAACAACCACGACTATGACAGTAACAATCACGACTATGATTATAACACCCACGACCATGATTATATCAACCGTGCCTCTGATTACAACAACCACGACCATGATTATAACAACCACGACCATGATTATAACAATCATTTACTCATGATTATAACAACTAATGACTAGTGATTTTTCTATAAATAACCACGACCATGATTATAAAACCAACCATGATTATATCAAACTACCTAATTACATTATAACAACCACGAATATGATTATAACAACCACGACCAGATTATAACAACCACTTAATATGATTATAACAACCACGACCATGATTATAACAACCACGACCATGATTATAACAACCATGAATATGATTATAACAACCACGAATATGATTATAACAACTACGACCATGATTATAACAACTACGACCATGATTATAACAACTACGACCATGATTATAACAACCACGACTATGATTATAACAACCACGACCATGATTATAACAACCACGACCATGATTATAACAGCAACGACCATGATTATGACAACCACGACCATGATTATAACAACCACGAACATGATTATAACAGAAACGACCTTGATTATGACAACCACGACCATGATTATAACAACCACGACTATGATTATAACAACCACGTCCTTGATTATAAGAACCACTACCATGATTACAATAACCCCGACTATGATTATAACAACCACGACTATGATTATAACAATCACGACCATGATTATAACAACCACGACCATGATTATTATAACCACGACTATCATAAGAACAACTATGACAATGATTATAACACCCACGACCATGATTATAACAACTACGACTATGATCATAACCACAACCATGATTATAAAAACCACAACCATGATTATAACAACCACAACTATGATTATAACAACCACGACCATGATTACAACAACCACGACTATGATTATAACAGCCACGACTATGATTATAACAACCACGACCATGATTATAAAAACCACAACCATGATTAAAACAACCACGACCATTATTATAACAACCACGAATATGATTATAACAACCACGACCATGATTATAACAACCACGAATATGATAATAACAACCACGACCATGATTATAATAACCACGACTATGATTAGATAACAAACTAATGACCATGATTATAACAACCACGACTATGGATTATAACAACAACGACCGGCGATTATAACAACCACGACCATGATTATAACAACTACGACTATGATTATAACAACAACGACCATTATTATAACAACCACGACCACGATTAAAACAACCACGATTATGATTATAACAGCCACGACTATGAGTATAACAACCACGACCATGATTATAACAACCACGACCATGAATATAACAACCACGACCATGATTATAACAACCACGACTATGATTATAACAACCACGACCCTGATTATAACAACCACGACAATGATTATAACAACCACGAATATGAGTATAACAACCACGGCTATGATTATAACAACCAAGACCATGATATAACAACCACGATCATGATTATAACAACATCAACTATGATTATAACTACCACGACAATGATTATAACAACCACGACCATGATTATAACAACCACGATTATGATTATAACAACCACGACTATGAATATAACAACAATGACTATGATTATAACAACCACGACAATGATTATAACAACAACGACCATGATTATAACAACCACGACCATGATTATAACAACCACGACTATGATTATAAGAACCACGACTATGATTATAACAACCACGAACATTGTTTACAACAACCACGACTATGATTATAACAACCACGACCATGATTATAACAACCACGACCATGATTATAAAAACCACAACCAAGATTATAACAACCACGACCATGATTATAACAACCACAAATATGATTATATCAACTACGACCATGATTATAACAACTACGAGCATGATTATAACAACCACGACCATGATTATAACAACCACGACTATGATTATAACAACCACGACCATGATTGTAACAATCACGACCATGATTATAACAACCACGACCATGATTATAACAACCACGACAATGAGTATTATAACCACGACTATGATAAAAACAACCATGACAATGATTATAACACCCATGACCATGATAATAACAACTACGACTATGATCATAACCACAACCATGATTATAACAACCACGACCATGAGTATAAAAACCACAACCATGATTATAACAACCACGACCATGATAATAACAACCACGAATATGATAATAACAACCACGAATATGATTATAACAACCACGACCATGATTATAACAACCACGACTATGATTATAAGAACCACGACTATGATTATAACAACCACGACCATGATTACAACAACCACGACTATGATTATAACAACCACGACTATGATTAAAACTACCACGACCATGATTATAAAAACCACAACCATGATTATAACAACCAAGACCATGATTATAACAACCACGGATATGATTATAACAACTACGAACATGATTATAACAACTACGACCATGATTATAACAACCACGACCATGATTATAACAACCACCACTATGATTATAACAACCACGACCATAATTATAACAACCACGACCATGATTATAACAGCAACGAACATGATTATGACAATTACGACCATGATTATAACAACCACGACTATGATTATAACAACCACGACTATGATTATAACAACAACGACCATGATTATAACAACCACGACCATGATTATAACAACCACGACTATGATTATAACAACAACGACCATGATTATAACAACCACGACCATGATTACAACAACCACGATTATGATTATAACAACCACGACTATGAGTAAAAAACAACCACTAATTTCATGATTATAACAACCACGACCATGATTATAACCACCACGACCATGATTATAACAACCACGACTATGATTATAACAACAACGACCATGATTATAAGAACCACGACCATGATTTTCAAATAACCACGACTATGATTATAAAGACCATTTACTATGATTACAAATAATCACGACCATGATTATAACAACTAATTTAATTCATGATTATAAATAACTTCGATTATGATTATAAAACCACGACAATGATTATAACAACCACGACTATTATTATAACAACCACGACCATGATAATAACAACCACGACTATGATTATAACAACCACGACGATGATTATAACAACCTCGACCATAATTATTACAACCACGACTATGATTATAACAACCTCGACCATGATTATTACAACCACGACTATGATTAGAACAACCACGACAATGATTATAACACCCACGACCATGATTATAACAACTACGACTATGATCATAACCACAACCATGATTATAACAACCACGACCATGATTATAACAACCACGACTATGACAGTAACAATCACGACTATGATTATAACACGCACGACCATGATTATATCAACCGTGCCTCTGATTACAACAACCACGACCATGATTATAACAACCACGACCATGATTATAACAACCACGACTATGATTATAACAACCACGAATATGATTATAACAACCACGACCATGATTATAACAACCACGACCATGATTATAACAACCATGAATATGATTATAACAACCACGAATATGATTATAACAACTATGACCATGATTATAACAACTACGACCATGATTATAACAACCACGACCATGATTATAACAACCACGACTATGATTATAACAACAACGACCATGATTATAACAACCACGACCATGATTATAACAGCAACGACCATGATTATGACAACTACGACCATGATTATAACAACCACGACCATGATTATAACAGAAACGACCTTGATTATGACAACCACGACCATGATTATAACAACCACGACCATGATTATAACAACCACGACCTTTTTTATCAGAACCACGACTATGATTACAATAACCACGACTATGATTATAACAACCACGACTATGATTATAACAATCACGACCATGATTATAACAACCACGACCATGATTATAACAACTACGATTATGATTATAAAAACCACGACCATGATTATAACAACCACGACCATGATTATTATAACCACGACTATGATAAGAACAACCATGACAATGATTATAACACCCACGACCATGATTATAACAACTACGACTATGATCATAACCACAACCATGATTATAACAACCACAACCATGATTATAACAACCACGACCATGATTATAACAACCACGAAGATGATTACAACAACCACGACTATGATTATAACAGCCACGACTATGATTATAACAACTACGACCATGATTATAAAAACCACAACCATGATTAAAACAACCACGACCATTATTATAACAACCACGAATATGATTATAACAACCACGACCATGATTATAACAACCACGAATATGATTATAACAACCACGACCATGATTATAACAACCATGACCATGATTATAACAACCACGTATATGATTATAACAACCACGACTATGATTATAACAACCACGACCATGATTATAACAACCACGACCATGATTATAACAACCACGACTAAGATTATAATAACCACGACTATGATTATAGCAACCACGACCATGATTATAACAACCACGATTATGATTATAACAACAACGACCATGATTATAACAACCGACCGCGATTACAACAACCACGATTATGATTATAACAGGCACGACTATGGGTAAAACAACCACGACCATGATTATAACAACCACGACCATGAATATAACAACCACGACCATGATTATAACAACCACGACCATGATTATAACAACCACGACCATGATTATAACAACCACGACTATGATTATAATAACCACGACTATGATTATAGCAACCACGACCATGATTATAACAACCACGACTATGATTATAACAACAACGACCATGATTATAACAACCACGACCATGATTATAACAACCACGACTATGATTATAACAACAACGACCATGATTATAACAACCACGACCATGATTACAATAACCACGACTATGATTATAAAGACCACGACTATGATTATAACAATCACGACCATGATTATAACAACCACGACCTTGATTATAACAACTACGATTATGATTATACAAACCACGACCATGATTATAACAACCATGACCATGATTATTATAACCACGACTATGATAAGAACAACCATGACAATGATTATAACACCCACGACCATGATTATAACAACTACGACTATGATCATAACCACAACCATGATTATAACAACCACGACCATGATTATAACAACCACGACTATGACAGTAACAATCACGACTATGATTATAACACCCACGACCATGATTATATCAATCGTGCCTCTGATTACAACAACCACGACCATGATTATAACAACCACGACCATGATTATAACAACCACGACTATGATTATAACAACCACGACTATGATTATAACAACCACGACCATGATTATAAAACCACAACCATGATTATAACAACCACGACCATGATTATAACAACCACGAATATGATTATAACATACGACTATGATTACAATAACCACGACTATGATTATAACAACCACGACTATGATAATAACAATCACGACCATGATTATAACAACCATGAATATGATTATAACAACCACGAATATGATTATAACAACTACGACCATGACTATAACAACTACGACCATGATTATAACAACCACGACCATGATTATAACAACCACGACTATGATTATAACAACCACAACCATGAATATAACAACCACGACCATGATTATAACAGCAACAACAATGATTATGACAACCACGACCATGATTATAACAAACACGACCATGATTATAACAGAAACGACCTTGATTATGACAACCACGACCATGATTATAACAACCACGACCATGATTATAACAACCACGACCATGATTATAACAACCACGACTATGATTACAATAACCACGACTATGATTATAACAGCCGACTGATTATAACAATCACGACCGCCAGTTATAACAACCACGACCGTAATGATTATAACAACTACGATTATGATTATAAAAACCACGACCATGATTATAAAACCACGACCATGATTGACATAACCGACTATCGCTAAGAACACCCGCGGCAATGATTATAACACCCGACCATGATTATAACAACTTCGACTATGATCATAACCACAACCATGATTATAACAACCACAACCATGATTATAAAAACCACAATAGCAGTTATAACAGCCACGACCATGATTATAACAACCATGAATATGATTATAACAACCACGACCATGATTATAACAACCACGAATATGATTATAACAACCACGACCATGATTATAACAACCACGACCATGATTATAACAACCATGAATATGATTATAACAACCACGACTATGATTATAACAACCACGACCATGATTACAACAACCACGACCATGATTATAACAACCACGACCAAAATTATAAGAACCACGACCATGATTACAATAACCACGACTATGATTATAACAACCACGACTATGATTATAACAATCACGACCATGATTATAACAACCACGACCATGATTATAGCAACTACGATTATGATTATAAAAACCACGACAAAGATTATAACAACCACGACCATGATTATTATAACCACGACTATCATAAGAACAACCATGACAATGATTATAACACCCATGACCATGATTATAACAACTACGACTATGATCATAGCCACAACCATGATTATAACAACCACAACCATGATTATAACAACCACAACTATGATTATAACAACCACGACTATGATTACAACAACCACGACTATGATTATAACGACCACGACTTTGATTATAACAACCACGACCATGATTATAAAAACCACAACCATGATTATAACAACCACGACCATTATTATAACAACCACGAATATGATTATAACAACCACGACCATGATTATAACAACCACGAATATGATTATAACAACCACGACCATGATTATAACAACCACGACCATTATTATAACAACCACGAATATGATTATAACAACCAGGACTATGATTATAACGACGACGACCATGATTATAACTACTACGACCATGATAATAACAACGACGACAATGATTATAACAACCACGACCATGAATATAACAACCACGACCATGATTATAACAACCACGACCATGATTATAACAACCACGACCATGATTATAACAACCACGATATTATAACAACCACGATATGATTATAACAACCACGACTATGATTATAACAACCATGACAATGATTATAACAACCACGACAATGATTATAACAACAACGACCATGATTATATCAACCACGACCATGATTATAACAACCACGACTATGATTATAAGAACCACGACTATGATTATAACAACCACGACCATGATTACAACAACCACGACTATGATTATAACATCCACGACTATGATTAAAACTACCACGACTATGATTATAAAAACCACAACCATGATTATAACAACCAAGACCATGATTATAACAATCACGGATATGATTATAACAACTACGAACAAGATTATAACAACTACGACCATGATTATAACAACCACGACCATGATTATAACAACCACCACTATGATTATAACAACCACGACCAAAATTATAACAACCACCACCATGATTATAACAGCAACGAACATGATTATGACAACTACGACCATGATTATAACAACCACGACCATGATTATAACAGCAACGACCATGATTATGACAAACACGACCATGATTATAACAACCACGACTATGATTATAACAACCACGACCATGATTATAAGAACCACGACCATGATTACAATAACCACGACTATGATTATAACAACCACGACTATGATTATAACAATCACGACCATGATTATAACAACCACGACCATGATTATAACAACTACGATTATGATTATAAAAACCGACCATGATTATAACAACCATGACCATGATTATTATAACCACGACTATGATAAGAACAACCATGACAATAGTTATAACACCCACGACCATGATTAACCGACCATAATTATAACAACCACGACCATGATCATAACGGCAACGACCTTGATTACCCATTAGCCACGACCATAGTTATAACAACCGCGGCTATGATTTATAACAATACGACCATAATTATAAGAACCACGACCATGATTACAATATACGACTATGATTATAACAACCACGACTATGATTATAACAATCACGACCATGATTATAACAACCACGACCATGATTATAACAACTACGATTATGATTATAAAAACCACGACAATGATTATAACAACCACGACCATGATTATTATAACCACGATTATCATAAGAACAACCATGACAATGAAAATAACACCCATGACCATGATTATAACAACTACGACTATGATCATAACCACAACCATGATTATAACAACCACAACCATGATTATAACAACCACAACTATGATTATAACAACCACGACTATGATTACAACAACCACGACTATGATTATAACGACCACGACTATGATTATAACAACCACGACCATGATTATAAAAACCACAACCATGATTATAACAACCACGACCATTATTATAACAATCACGAATATGATTATAACAACCACGACCATGATTATAACAACCACGACCATGATTATAACAACCACGAATATGATTATAACAACCAAGACTATGATTATAACAACCACGACCATGATTATAACAACTACGACCATGATAATAACAACGACGACCATGATTATAACAACCACGACCATGATATAACAACCACGACCATGATTATAACAACCACGACTAGGATTATAACAACCACGATTATGATTATAACAACCACGACTATGATTATAACAATCATGACAATGATTATAACAACCACGACAATGATTATAACAACAACGACCATGATTATATCAACCACGACCATGATTATAACAACCACGACTATTATTATATGAACAACGACTATGATTATAACAACCACGACCATGATTACAACAACCACGACTATGATTATAACAACCACGACTATGATTAAAACTACCACGACCATGATTATTAAAACCACAACCATGATTATAACAACCAAGACCATGATTATAACAACCACGGATATGATTATAACAACTACGAACATGATTATAACAACTACGACCATGATTATAACAACCACGATCATGATTATAACAACCACCACTATGATTATAACAACCACGACCATAATTATAACAACCACGACCATGATTATAACAGCAACGAACATGATTATGACAACTACGACCATGATTATAACAACCACGACCATGATTATAACAGCAACGACCATGATTATGACAAACACGACCATGATTATAACAACCACGACTATGATTATAACGACCATGATTATAGAACCACGACCGCGATTACAATAACCACGACGCAGATTATAACAACCACATTTATGATTACCATGTCGACCATGATTTATAACAAAGCCACGACCGCCAGTTATAACAACTACGATTATGATTATAAAACCGACCATGATTACCAACAACCGCGATATGATTAATATAACCACGACTATGATAAGAACAACCGCCGGCAATGATTATAACACCCGACCATGATTATAACAACTTCGACTATGATCATAACCACAACCATGATTATATCCTTCCCACGACCGCCAATTATAACAACCACGACTATGACAGCCAACAATCACGACTATGATTATAACACCCGACCGCGTTATACCAGCCGTGCGCTCTGATTACCGCAACAAACACGACCATGATTATAACAACCACGACCATGATTATAACAACCGACGCAGTTATAACAACCACGACTATGATTATAACAACCACGACCATGATTATAAAAACCACAACCATGATTATAACAACCACGACCATGATTATAACAACCAAGAGTATGATTATAACAACCACGACCATGATTATAATAACCACGAATATGATTATAACAACCACGACCATGATTATAACAACCACGACCATGATTATAACAACCATGAATATGATTATAACAACCACGAATATGATTATAACAACTACGACCATGATTGTAAAAACTACGACCATGATTATAACAACAACGACCATGATTATAACAACCACGACTATGATTATAACAACCACGACCATGATTATAACAACCGACCATGATTATAACAGCAACGACCATGATTATGACAACCACGACCATGATTATAACAACACGACCATGATTATAGCAAAACGACCTTGATTGCCAACAACCACGACCATGATTATAACAACCGACCATGATTGTAACAACCACGACCTTGATTATGACAACCACGACCATGATTATAACAACCACGACCATGATTATAACAACCACGACCTTGATTATAAGAACCACGACCAGGATTACAATAACCACGACTATGATTATAACAACCACGACTATGATTATTACAATCACGACCATGATTATAACAACCACGACCATGATTATAACAACTATGATTATGATTATAAAAACCACGACCATGATTATAACAACCACGACCATGATGATTATAACCACGACTATCATAAGAACAACCATGACAATGATTATAACACCCACAACCATGATTATAACAACCACAACTATGATTATAACAACCACGACCATGATTACAACAACCACGACTATGATTATAACAACCACGACTATGATTATAACAACCACGACCATGATTATAAAAACCACAACCATGATTATAACAACCACGACCGTTATAACAACCACGAATATGATTAACAACAACCGTACGATTATAACAACCACGAATATGATTATAACAACCACGACCAGCAGTTATAACAACCACGACCATGATTATAACAACCACGAATATGATTATAACAACAGGACCGCCAGTTACTAACAGCCACGACCGCAGTTATAACAACTACGACCTGTGATAATAACAACGACGACCATGATTATAACAACCACGACCATGATATAACAACCACGACCATGATTATAACAACCACGACCATGATATAACAACCACCACGACCGCCAGTTATAACAACCACGACTAGGATTATAACAACCACGATTATGATTATAACAACCACGACTATGATTATAACAACCATGACAATGATTATAACAACCACGACAATGATTATAACAACAACGGCCATGATTATATCAAACACGACCATGATTATAACAACCACGACTATGATTATAAGAACCACGACTATGATTATAACAACCACGACCATGATTACAACAACCACGACTATGATTATAACAACCACGACTATGATTAAAACTACCACGACTATGATTATAAAAACCACAACCATGATTATAACAACCAAGACCATGATTATAACAATCACGGATATGATTATAACAACTACGAACATGATTATAAAAACTACGAACATGATTATAACAACCACGACCATGATTATAACAACCACCACTATGATTATAACAACCACGACCAAAATTATAACAACCACGACCATGATTATAACAGCAACGAAAATGATTATGACAACTACGACCATGATTTTAACAACCACGACCATGATTATAACAGCAACGACCATGATTATGACAAACACGATAATGATTATAACAACCACGACTATGATTATAACAACCACGACCATGATTATAAGAACCACGACCATGATTACAATAACCACGACTATGATTATAACAACCACGACTATGATTATAACAATCACGACCATGATTATAACAACGACGACCATGATTATAACAACTACGATTATGATTATAAAAACCACGACCATGATTATAACAACTATGACCATGATTATTATAACCACGACTATGATAAGAACAACCATGACAATGATTATAACACCCACGACCATGATTATGACAACCACGACCATAATTATAACAACCACGACCATGATCATAACAGCAACGACCTTGATTATGACAACCACGACCATGATTATAAATAAACTATGAATATGATTATAACAACCACGACCATAATTATAAGAACTACGACCATGATTACAACAACCACGACCATGATTATAACAACCACGACTATGATTATAACAATCACGACCATGATTATAACAACCACGACCATGATTATAACAACTACGATTATGATTATAAAAACCACGACAATGATTATAACAACCACGACCATGATTATTATAACCACGACTATCATAAGAACAACCATGACAATGATTATAACACCCATGACCATGATTATAACAACTACGACTATGATCATAACCACAACCATGATTATAACAACCACAACCATGATTATAACAACCACAACTATGATTATAACAACCACGACTATGATTACAACAACCACGACTATGATTATAACGACCACGACTATGATTATAACAACCACGACCATGATTATAAAAACCACAACCATGATTATAACAACCACGACCACTATTAAAACAATCACGAATATGATTATAACAACCACGACCATGATTATAACAACCACGAACATGATTATAACCACCACGAATATGATTATAGCAACCAGGACTATGATTATAACAACCACGACCATGATTATAACAACTACGACCATGATAATAACAACGACGACCATGATTATAACAACCACTTCCATGATATAACAACCACGACCATGATTATAACATCCACGACCATGATATAACAACCACGACCATGATTATTACAACCACGACTAGATTATAACAACCACGATAATGATTATAACAACCACGACTATGATTATAACAACCATGACAATGATTATAACAACCACGACAATGATTATAACAACAACGACCATGATTATATCAACCACGACCATGATTATAACAACCACGACCATGATTATAAGAACCACGACTATGATTATAACAACCACGACCATGATTACAACAACCACGACCATGATTATAACAGCAACGAACATGATTATGACAACTACGACTATGATCATAACCACAACCATGATTATAACAACCACAACCATGATTATAACAACCACAACTATGATTATAACAACCACGACTATGATTACAACAACCACGACTATGATTATGTTCACCACGACTATGATTATAACAACTACGACCATGATTATTATAAAACCACAAATCCATGATTATAACAACTACGACCATTATTATAACAATCACGAATATGATTATAACAACCACCTACCCGATTATAACAAATCAATGACCATGACAACAAACCACGAATATGATTATAACAACCAGGACTGCGATTATAACAACCACGACCATGATTATAAATAAATCCACGACCATGATAATAACAACGACGACCATGATTATAACAACTACTCTACCATGATATAACAATCCACACGACCATGATTATAACAACCACGACCATGATATAATTAAACTACCTAATCTGGCGATTATTACAACCACGACTAGATTATAACAACCACGATAATGATTATAACAACCACGACTATGATTATAACAACTATGACAATGATCATAACAACCACGACAATGATTATAACAACAACGACCATGATTATATCAACCACGACCATGATTATAACAACCACGACTATGATTATAAGAACCACGACTATGATTATAACAACCACGACCATGATTACAACAACCACGACTATGATTATAACAACCAAGACTATGATTAAAACTACCACGACTATGATTATAAAAACCACAACCATGATTATAACAACCAAGACCATGATTATAACAACCACGGATATGATTATAACAACTACGAACATGATTATAACAACTACGACCATGATTATAACAACCACGACCATGATTTTAACAACCACCACTATGATTATAACAACCACGACCAAAATTATAACAACCACGACCATGATTATAACAGCAACGAACATGATTATGACAACTACGACCATGATTATAACAACCACGAACATGATTATAACAGCAACGACCATGATTATGACAAACACGACCATGATTATAACAACCACGACTATGATTATAACAACCACGACCATGATTATAAGAACCACGACCATGATTACAATAACCACGACTATGATTATAACAACCACGACTATGATTATAACAATCACGAACATGATTATAACAACCACGACCATGATTATAACAACTACGATTATGATTATAAAAACCACGACCATGATTATAACAACCATGACCATGATTATTATAACCACGACTATGATAAGAACAACCATGACAATGATTATAACACCCACGACCATGATTATAACAACTACGACTATGATCATAACCACAACCATGATTATATCAACCACAACCATGATTATAACAACCACGACTATGACAATAACAATCACGACTATGATTCAACACCCACGACCATGATTATACCAACAGTGCCTCTGATTACAACTACCACGACCATGATTATAACAACCACGACTATGATTATAACAACCACGACTATGATTATAACAACCACGACTATGATTATAACAACCACGACCATGATTATAAAAACCACAACCATGATTATAACAACCACGACCATGATTATAACAACCACGAATAAATATAACAACCACGACCATGATTATAACAACCACGAATATGATTATAACAACCACGACCATGATTATAACAACCACGACCATGATTATAACAACTATGAATATGATTATAACAACTACGAATATGATTATAAATTAAATACGCACTATGATTGTAACAACTACGACCATGATTATAAATAACAACGACTGGCGATTATAACAACCACGACTATGATTATAACAACCACGACCATGATTATAACAACCACGACTCATGGATGCACAGCAACGACCATGATTATGACAACCACGACCATGATTATACCACGACCATGATTAAACAAAAAGACCTTGATTATGACAACCACGACCATGATTATAACAACCACGACCATGATTATAACAACCACGACCTTGATTATAAGAACCACGACCAGGATTACAATAACCACGACTATGATTATAACAACCACGACTATGATTATTACAATCACGACCATGATTATAACAACCACGACCATGATTATAACAACTACGATTATGATTATAAAAACCACGACCATGATTATAACAACCACGACCATGATGATTATAACCACGACTATCATAAGAACAACCATGACAATGATTATAACACCCACAACCATGATTATAACAACCACAACTATGATTATAACAACCACGACCATGATTACAACAACCACGACTATGATTATAACAACCACGACTATGATTATAACAACCACGACCATGATTATAAAAACCACAACCATGATTATAACAACCACGACCATTATTATAAAAACCACGAATATGATTATAACAACCACGACCATGATTATAACAACCACGAATATGATTATAACAACCACGACCATGATTATAATAACCACGACCATGATTATAACAACCACGAATATGATTATAACAACCAGGACTATGATTATAATAACCACGACCATGATTATAACAACTACGACCATGATAATAACAACGACGACCATGATTATAACAACCACGACCATGATATAACAACCACGACCATGATTATAACAACCACGACCATGATATATCAGGGAACCACGACCATGATTATTAAACCACAACTAGGATTATAACAACCACGATAATGACGAGAAGAACACACTATGACGAGTAATACCATGACAATGATTATAACAACCACGACAATGAATATAACAACAACGTCCATGATTATATCAACCACGACCATGATTATAACAACCACGACTATGATTATATGAACGACGACTATGATTATAACAACCACGACCATGATTACAACAACCACGACTATGATTATAACAACCACGACTATGATTAAAACTACCACGACCATGATTATAAAAACCACAACCATGATTATAACAACCAAGACCATGATTATAACAACCACGGATATGACTATAACAACTACGAACATGATTATAACAACTACGACCATGATTATAACAACCACGACCATGATTATAACAACCACCACTATGATTATAACAACCACGACCATAATTATAACAACCACGACCATGATTATAAATACAAAGTAACATGATTAAGAGACAACTACGACCATGATTATAACAACCACGACCATGATTATAACAGCAACGACCATGATTATGACAAACACGACCATGATTATAACAACCACGACTATGATTATAACAACCACGACCATGATTATAAGAACCAATTTAGACCACATGATTACAATAACCAATGACTATGACATAACAACCACGACTATGATTATAACAATCACGACCATGATTATAACAACCACGACCATGATTATAACAACTACGATTATGATTATAAAAACCACGACCATGATTATAACAACCATGAAAATGATTATTATAACCACGACTATGATAAGAACAACCATGACAATGATTATAACACCCACGACCATGATTATGACAACCACGACCATAATTATAACAACCACGACCATGATCATAACAGCAACGACCTTGATTATGACAACCACGACCATGATTATAACAACCATGACTATGATTATAACAACAACGACCATAATTATAAGAACCACGACCATGATTACAATAACCACGACTATGATTATAACAACCACGACTATGATTATAACAATCACGACCATGATTATAACAACCACGACCATGATTATAACAACTACGATTATGATTATAAAAACCACGACAATTATTATAACAACCACGACCATGATTATTATAACCACGACTATCATAAGAACAACCATGACAATGATTATAACACCCATGACCATGATAATAACAACTACGACTATGATCATAACCACAACCATGATTATAACAACCACAACCATGATTATAACAACCACAACTATGATTATAACAACCACGACTATGATTACAACAACCACGACTATGATTATAACGACCACGATTATGATTATAACAACCACGACCATGATTATAAAAACCACAACCATGATTATAACAACCACGACCATTATTAAAACAATCACGAATATGATTATAACAACCACGACCATGATTATAACAACCACGACCATGATTATAACAACCACGAATATGATTATAACAACCAGGACTATGATTATAACAACCACGACCATGATTATAACAACTACGACCATGATAATAACAACGACGACCATGATTATAACAACCACGACCATGATATAACAACCACGACCATGATTATAACAACCACGACCATGATATAACAACCACTCTACTTCATGATTATTACAACCACGACTAGATTATATAACAACCACGATAATGATTATAACAACCACGACTATGATTATAACAACCACATAATGATTATAACAACCACGACAATGATTATAACAACAACGACCATGATTATATCAACCACGAGACCATGATTATAACAA
>NW_024723302.1:0-2768 GCF_018991925.1 Homarus americanus
TTCAGTATGCTTCGTTCCGGTTACGTATTGCTCACGACTATGATTATAACACATCGCAGCGATTATAGCGACCATGATTATAACAAGTACGACCATGATCATAACCACGACTATGATTATAGCACACCGCCAGGTATAACAACCACGACTATGTCCAACAACGACAATGATTATAACAACCGACCGCAGTTATAACCTTACGACCGCCAGTCATAACGACGACCGCCCAGTTATAACAACCGACCGCCAGATATAACAACCGACTATAACCACGACGATCATGATTATAATAACCCGACTATGATTATAACCACCAAGACAATGATTATAACAACGACTATGATTATAACCACGACCGCCGATTATAACCCACAACCATGATTATAACAAAACCACGACTATGATTATAACAACCGACCATGATTATAACACCACGACCATGATTATAACAACCACGACATGATCATAACCACGACTATGATTATAACAACCCGACCGCCAGTTATATAACCGATTATGATCATAACCGACGATGATTATAACAACCGACCATGATTATAACACCAAGACTATGATTATAACACCCACGACCATCATTATAACACTATGACCATGATTATAACAGCTACAACCATGATGATAACCACAACCATGATTATACAGCCACTACTATGATTATAACCCACGACCGCCAGTTATAACAACTTACGACCATGATCATAACCACGACCATGATTATAACTACCACCACCATGATTGTAACAACCCGCCATTGATTATAACCAAGCCACGACTATAATCATAATCACGATAATGATTATAATAACCACTACTATGATTATAACAACCCGACCATGATTATAACAACCACGACTATAATCATAATCACGATAATGATTAGCAATACTACTATGATTATAACAACTACGACCGTTATAACAACCGACCATGATTATAACAACCACGACCGTCAGTCATAACAACCAGCAATATGATCATACCCACGACAGTGATTATAACAACCACGACTATGATTATATACTCACGACCATGATTATAACAACCACGACTATGGTTATAACAACGACGACCATGATTATAACAATCACGACCATGATCATAACACAACGACAATGATCATAACATCACGACTATGATTATAACAACGACATCTATGATAATAACAACCACGACCATGATTATAACAACTACGACCGCGATCATAACCACGACCATGATTATAACAACCACGACAATAATCACAATCACTAATGATTACGATAACCACTACTATGATTATAACAACCACGACCATGATTATAACAACCGACTATGATTAAAACATCACGACCATGATTATAACAACCGACTATGATGGTAACCACGACAATGATTATAACACCCACGACCATGATTATAACAACTACGCATTAATCATAACCACGACCAAGATTATAACAACCGACCGCAGTTGTAACAACCACGACCATGATTATAACAACCACGACCACGATTATAACAACCACGAATATGATATCCAGGACAGTGATTTTAAACGTGACTATGATTATAATATCCGACTTTGATTATAACACCCACGACCATGATTATAGCAACTACGACAATGATCATAACCCGACCATGATTATAACAACCACGAACATGATTGTAACAACCGACCATGATTATAACAAACCATGACCCACGATTATGCCTACGACCGCCATCATAACCACGACCACGAATATAACAACCGATATGATTGTAACAACCACGACCATGATTATAACAACCACGACCATAATCATAACAACCACGACTATAATCACAACCACGATAATAATTATGATAACCAAGACTATGACTATAACAACCGACCATGATTATAACAACCACGACTATGATTATAACAACCTCGACCATGATTATAACACAACCATGATTATAACAACCGACTATGATTATAACAACCACGACCATGATTATAACAACCACGACTATAATCATATCCACGATAATGATTATGATAACCATGACGATGATTATATCCCACAACCATGATTATAACAACCGACTATGATTATAACAACCACGACTATGATTATAACACGACCATGATTATAACAACCACGACTATAATCATAACAACGATAATGATTATGATACATGACGATGATTATATCACCCCAACCATGATTATAACAACCACGACTATGATTATAACAACCGATAGCAGTTATAACACACGACTATAATCACAACCACGATAATAATTATGATAACCAAGACTATGATTATAACAACCACGACCATGATTATAACAACCACGACTATGATTATAACAACCACGGAAGATTATAACAAACACTATGACTATAACAACGACGACCATGATTATAACAATCACAACCATGATCTATAACCACGACAATGATCGCTGACAATCCGACTATGATCATAACCGATAATTGATTATAACACCACGACCATAATTATAACAACTACGACCATGATCATAACCACGACCATGATTATAACAACCACGACCAAGATTGTAACAACAACGACCATGATTATAAAAACCACGATCATGATTATAACAACCACGACTATAATCATAACCACGATAATGATTATAATAACCACGACTATGAATATAACAACTACGACAATGATTATAACACCCACAACCATGATTATAACAACCATGACTATGATTATAACAACCACGACCATGATTATAACAACCACGACTATAATCATAACCA
>NW_024723303.1:0-4587 GCF_018991925.1 Homarus americanus
AGGTGAGGTGTTTATTATTATTATTATTATTATTATTATTATTATTATTATTATTATTATTATTATTATTATTATTATTATTATTATTATTATTATTATTATTATTATTATTATTATTATTATTATTATTATTATTATTATTATTATTATTATTATTATTATTATTATTATTATTATTATTATTATTATTATTATTAATACCGTACCTTTAAAAGTCCATTATCTACCTGTTCCATTCATCAATACTAAATGAATAACATCCCACGTCAAACATTTTATATAGAATTCATTTTGGTTCATGTGTACACTGTTACTTACTTATGTACACCATGTATGTACGTTACTCTATTCATGTACACATTATAGTTTACCAGTACACGTTTTATACAGGAATTTGTTTCTGTAAATACTGGGATGATATGTAGAGTGTATGATTGAGTGTTTGTGTATTGTAAACATTGTATGAAAGGTAAACACAGGACAGTTATACATCTCATATAAGTAAACAATGAGATGATGTAAATAACGTCAGTGCTGTTTATTTTTACACCCCACCCACCACCCCACCCCACCCACCCCCACCCCACCCCACCCACTCACTCCCCACCCCACCCCACACTCCCCACCCCCACCTCACCCCACCCCCCACCCCTCACCCACCCCACCTCACCCCACCCCACCCACCCACCACCCCCCTCACCTCTCACCCCACCCCCACCCCACCCTCATCTCACCCCCCACCCCACCCCATCCCCACTCCACCCCCACCCCACCCACCTCCTCACCCACCCCACTCCACCCCCACTCACCTCACCCCTCACCTCACCCCACTCCACCTCACCCACCTCACTCCACCTCACCTCACCCCACCCCACCACCCCACCCATCCTACCTCACCACCCTCACCTCACCCACCCCACTCCTACCCCACCTCACTCACCCCACCCCACTCCACTCCACCCCACCCCACCACTCCACCCCACCCTCCTCACTCCACCCCACCCACACCTCACTCCCACCCCACCCCACCTCACCCACCCCACCCCACCCCTCTCCTCCCCCACCCCACCTCACCTCACCTCACCCCACACCCCACCCCACTCCCACTCACCCCACCCACTCCCCACCCACCCACCTCACCCACACCTCCTCACTCACCTCACCCCCCACCTCCTACTCCCCACCTCACCCCACCTCACCCCTCCCACTCCACCCCACCTACCTCACACCTCACCCCACTCCACCTCACCCCCCACCCCACCCCACCTCACTCCACCCCTCACCACCCCACACCACCCCACCCACCCCACCCCATGGTTTGTAGGGAGAGGTGAGAGGTGAGAGGTGGTGGGAAAGAGGTGGGAGGTGGTGAGAGAGAGAGTGGGAGAGGTAGGTGAGATGGGTGTAGGTGAGGTGGGAGAGGTGTGTGGTGGTGGGAGAGGTGTGTGGTGGTGGGAGAGGTGTGGTGGGAGAGGTGGTGGGAGATGTGGGTTTGTGGTGGTGGGACAGGTGGTGGTGGGAGAGATGGTGTGGGAGATGTGGGTAGGTGTGTGGGAGAGGTGGTGGGTGGAGGTGGTGTGGGAGATGTGGGTTTGTGGTGAGGTGGGAGAGGTGTGTGGTGGTGGGAGAGGTGGGTGGGAGATGTGGGTTTGTGGTGAGGTGGGGAGAGGTGTGGTGGTGGGAGAGGGTCTGTGGTGGTGGGAGGTGGGAGATGGGGTTTGTGTGGTGAGGTGGAAGAGGTGTGTGGTGGTGGGAGAGGTGGCGTGGGAGAGGTGTGTGGTGGTGGGAGAGGTGGTGTGAGATGTGGGTTTGTGGTGAGGTGAGAGTGTGTGGTGGTGGGAGAGGTGGTGTGAGAGGTGGGTTTGTGGTGGTGTGGGACAGGTGTGGTGGTGGAGAGGTGGTGTGGGAGGCTAGGGTTTGTGAGGTGGGAGAGGTGGTGGTGGGAGAGGGTGGGAGAGGTGGTGGTGGAGAGGTGGTGTGGGAGATGTGGGTTTGTGGTGAGGTGGGAGAGGTGTGGGGGTGGAGGGTGGGAGATGTGGGTTTGTGGTGAGGTGAGAGGTGGTGGTGGTGGGAGAGGTGGTGTGGGATGTGGGTTTAGGT
This sequence comes from Homarus americanus, assembly GCF_018991925.1. Taxonomy (NCBI): domain Eukaryota; kingdom Metazoa; phylum Arthropoda; class Malacostraca; order Decapoda; family Nephropidae; genus Homarus; species Homarus americanus. The sequence continues at coordinate 2,101 of NW_024723303.1, forward strand.
GAGGTAGGAGAGGTGTGGTGGTGTGAGAGGTGGGAGATGGTTTGTTGAGGTGGGAGAGAGGTGTGGTGGTGGGAGAGGTGGTGTGGGGGAGATGGGGGTGGTGAGGTGGGAGAGGGGGTGGTGGGAGAGGGGGGGAGATGTGTTTGGTGAGGTGGGAGAGGTGTGGGGAGAGAGAGGTGGTGTGGGAGATGGGTTTGGGGAGGGGGTGGGGTGGAGAGGTGGTGGTGGGATCGGTGTGTGGTGGTGTGAAGAGGGTGGGGAGATGGGTTTGTAGAGGTGGGAGAGGTGTGGTGGTGGGAGAGGTGGGGATGGGTTTGGTGAGGTGGGAGAGGTGGTTGATTGTGAGGGAGGTGGAGAGGTGGTGGGAGAGGTGGTGGGATGGGTTTGTGGTGAAGTGGGAGAGGTGTGTGTGGTGGTGGTGGGAGAGGTGGTGGGAGATGTGGGTTTGTAGTGGGAGAGGTGGTGGTGGGAGAGGGTGTGTGGGGTGGGAAGAGGTGTGTGGTGGTGGAAGAGGTGGTGTGGGGAGATGTGGGTTGTGGTGAGGGGAGAGGTGGTTGATTGTGGTGAGGTGGGAGAGGTGTGTGGTGGGAGAGAGGGGGAGATGTGGGTTTTGGTGAGGTGGGAGAGGTGTGTGGGTGGGAGAGGTGGAGATGTGGCTCAGGGTGAGGTGGGAGATGTGTGTGGGTGGGAGGTGGTGGGAGATGTGGGTTTGTGGTGAGGTGGGAGAGGTGTGGTGGTGGGAGGTGGGAGAGGTGTGTGGTGGTGGGAGAGGTGGTGTGGGAGATGTGGGTTTGTGGTGAGGGTGGGAGAGGTGTGTGGGTGGTGGAGAGGTGGTGTGAGATGGGTTTGTGGTGAGATGGGAGAGGTGTGTGTGGTGGGGGAGAGGTGTGTGGTGGTGGGAGAGGTGGTGGGAGGAGGTGTGTGGGAGATGTGGGTTTGTGGTGAGGGGAGAGGTGTGGTGGTGGGAGAGGTGTGGTGGTGGGAGAGGTGGTGGGAGATGGGTTTGGGGTGAGGGGTGGGGAGAGGTGTGTGGTTGGGAGAGGTGTGGGATGGGTTTGTGGTGAGATGGGAGAGGTGTGGGGTGGGAGAGGTGGTGGTGGGAGGTGGGAGAGGTGGTGGGAGATGGGTTTGTGGTGGAGGAGGTGGTGGTGGGGAGAGGGAGAGGTGGTTGATTGTAGAGGTTGGAAGTATGGCTGGTGAGAGGTGTGGTTAAGTGTGTGGTCAAGTGTTGGTTTATGGTTGATTGTGGTGGTGTGAGAGGTGTGACTGTGTGGTTGAGTAGTTGTGAGGTTTGTGTCTGTCACCTTAACAACCAAAGGGACGGACAAACACCAAAACACACCGACAGACTTAAATAAAACACAGGATATCCAAGAGACAAAAACACACAATAAAACAGAAAAAAAACACCTGAGGCTCTGACAGACAGAGACATACAGTTACACAACTCCTACGCCCGCAAAGCTCTTGATTGACAGGTACAATACAGGTGAATAACAATAAGCATTAAAAAAATGAAATACTTTTACACAGAATGATAGACAGAAAAACAGACAGGGAGACAGGCAGATAGGAAGACAGACCAGACAGCGAGACAGATAGATAGGAAGACAGAGAGACAGACAGACAGACGCGTAGAGTTCCCACGCCCGTAAGGCTCTTGACTGACAGGTGCAGTAGATGTAAACGGAAGCAGAGCCGTGAATAATTATTGTCAACTGAACGATACATCTGACCAGCTACCACACACACACACACACACACACACACACACACACACACACACACGCACACACACACACACACACACACACACACACACACACACACACACACATGTGTCACACACACACACACACACACACACACACACACACACACACACACACACACACACACACACACACACACACAGTCACACACACTACTACTACCACCTGAGATCCCTAGTCCGAGAATTGCTGTTCGACACCACAACCGCATCCAGCCCATACGTGCACGAACTGATCGCTATAAGAACAGCCCAGTCCCAACCACTGTAAAAATTATCAATAACTAGTAATAAACCAGTGTATTCACTCCCAGTAAACACTACTCCTTGCACTGTCACTATGTTGAAATGAACTGTAGTTTGAGCTTTTCCCCATCTAGTTATTATGTGTCTTATTTGTGTCACTTATGTTACTTGTATATTATTTGTAATTCGTAACACATTCCCCAAATATGTAACTGTATATTTTCAGCCTTCTGGCTGCCAAGCTCTTTCAATAAACCGTTAATTATTATTATTATTATTATAATTAACTAAAACATTAACCTCGCCAAAAATTGTTTTTTGGGGGGATTTACCTGGGGTGATACAGTTTGTGTTTAATACACCTGTTTGACCGTACTTGTGTTTTTTTGTGTGTATGTAGAGTAAAGGTGTGTGTGTGTGTGTGTGTGTGTGTGCAGTGATAAATGATGATCCTACTTCTCTTGTTGGTC
>NW_024723304.1:0-17819 GCF_018991925.1 Homarus americanus
GAATGTTAGAGGTGTTTCAGGGAGTGACAGAGGAGCAACATATGGAGTGTCACACGTGTACCTGGGAGTGTAAGAGGTGTACCTGGGAGAATCGGAGGTGTACCTGGGAGGTCAGAGGTGAACCTGGGAGGCTCAGGAGGTGTGTGCACCTGGCAGTGCTCGTGAGATGCACCTGGGGAGTGTCAGTGGTGTATCTGGGAGTGTTGGACGTGTTCCTGGAGTGTCAGAGGTGCGGCCAAGGAATGTCAGTGGAGTACCTGGGAGGTCAGAGGTGCACCTGAGCTCAGAGGTGCACCCGGGGAGTGCATAGTGCACATGGGAGGCCCAGAGGTGCACTGGGAGTGTCAGAGGCACTGAGGTCGGATATGCACCTATGAGCGTGAAAGTGCACCTGGGAGGTCTGGAGGCACCATGAGGCTCAGGGGTGTACCCTGGGAGGTTTGAGGTGCACCTGGTGAGGGGCCAGAGGTGTGCACTGGGAGTGTCAGAGGTGCACCTGGAGGTCAGGGTGTAGCAGGGAGGTCAGTGGAGTCTCTGGAGAGTGGGGTCAGAGGTGTACCTGGGAGGCCGGAGGTGTACATGGAGTGTCAGAGGTGTTCCTGGCAGGGCTCAGCGGTGTACCTGGGAGTGTCAGGAGGTGTGTGCCTGGGAGTGTCAGGAGGTGTACTGGGAGTGTCAGAGGTGTACCTGGGAGTGTCTGAGGTGTACCTGGAGGTCAGAGAAGCACCAGGGAGTGTCACAGGAGGGCCTGGGAGTGGAGATGTGTACCTTGGAGTGTGTGAGGTGCACCCAGGAGGCATGAGGTGCAACCGGAGCGTCCGAGGTCTAATCTGCTGTATAAGACGGAGTGTGCAAATCTAGGAGTGTGAGAGGTGCACGTAGGAGTGTCTGAGCTTGTACCTGGGAGTGTCGGAGGTGATCTGGGAGTGTCAGAGATGTACTTTGGGAATATCAGAGGTGTACCTGGATGTGTCAGAGGAGTACCTGGGAATGTCAGAGGAATACCAGGAGTGTCAGTGAAGTACCTGGGAGTCTGAAAGGTGTACCTGAGCATCGAAGGTGTACTGGAATGTCGGAGGTACCTGGGAATATCGGAGGTACCAGGGAGTGGGGTCAGAGGTGCACCTGGGAGACCCAGAGGTGGAACCAAAGAGTGTCAGGAGGAGGCCTTGGAGTGTCAGGAGGTGTACCTGGGAGGTCGGAGGTGTACCTTGGGAGTGTCAGAGAGGTGCACCAGGAGGCCTCAGGGGTGTACCTGGGAGTGTCACAGGAGGCACCTGGAAGTGTCAGAGGTGCACCCGGCAGTGCTTTCCAGAGGTGTACCAGGAGTGTCAGTGGAGCACCGAGTTCTCAAAGGTGTACCTGGGAGTATCGGAGGTGCACCTGAAGTGTCTGAGGTACCTGGAAGGTCAGAGGTGTGCCTGGGAGGTTGTGAGGTGCACTTGGGAGCGTATGAGTGCACCGGGAGTGTCTGAGGGTACCTGAGTGTCGGAGGTGTACCTAGGGAGTGTCACAGCAGGTGTACTCCAAAGTGTCAGAGGTGCACGTGAGTGTCAGAGGTGTACCTGGCAGTGTCAGCAGTGTACCTGGGAGGTCAGAGGTGTGCCTGGGAGTGTCTGGAGGTGCACCTGGAGTGTATGAGGTGGTACCGGGAGTGTCTGAGGTACCTGGGAGTGTCGGAGGTGTACCTAGGAGTGTGAGAGGTGCAATGCAGGGAGTGTCTGAGGTACCTGGGGAGTGTCTGAGGTGCATCTGGGGAGTGTCTGAGGTGTTCCGGGGAGTGTCAGAGAAGCACCAGGAGGCCCACAGGAGCGCCTGGGGAGTCTGGAGGTGCACTGGGAGGAGAGTGCACCCAGGAGTGAGAGGCGCACGCAGGAGCGTCTGGAGGCGCACCTGGGAGTGCAGAGGCACGTGAGGAGCGGGGTCTGGAGGTGCACCTGGGAGTGTGAGAGTGCACGCGAGGAGGCCCTGCAGGTACCTGGGAGTGTGAGAGGTGCACGTAGGAGTGTCTGAGGTATGTACCTGGGAGTGTGAGAGGTGCACGAGGAGTGTCTGAGGTGCACCTGGGAGTGTGAGAGGTGCACGCAGGAGTGTCTGAGGTGCACCTGGGTGTGTGAGAGGTGCACGTAGAGTGTCTGGAGGTGTACCTGGGAGTGTGAGAGGTGCACGAGGGAGGTCTGAGGGGTGCACCTGGGAGGTGAGGAGGTGTGCACGTAGGAGTTTCTGAGGTGCACCTGGGAGGTGAGAGGTGCAACGCAGGAGCGTCTGGAGGCTCACCCGGGGAGTGTGAGGAGGTGCACGTAGGAGGTCTGAGGTACCCGGGAGCGTGAGAGGTGCACGAGGGAGCGTCTGGAGGTGCACCCTGGGGAGTGTGAGGAGGTGCAATGCAGGAGTGTCTGAGGTGCACCTGGGGAGTGTGAGTGGTGCGTAGGAGTGTCTGAGGCCTACCCGGGGAGTGAGTGCACGCAGGAGCGTCTGGAGGCACCCGGGGAGTGTGAGAGGTGCAGGAGTGTCTGAGGTGCACCTGGGAGTGTGAGAGGTGCAATGTGAGGGAGTGTCTGAGGCCTACCTGGGGAGGTGAGAGGTGGCACGTGAGGGAGTGTCAGGAGGTGCACCTGGCAGGCTCAGCAGGCACCTGGGAGTGCTGTGAGGTGTGCCTGGGAGTGTCTGAGGTGGCACCTGGGAGGCATGAGGTGCACCGGGAGGTCTGGAGGTGTACCTGGGAGGCTCAGTGATACCTGGGAGTTCCCAAAGGTGCACCTGGGAGTACAGAGGTGTACCTGGGAATATCGGAGGTGTACCTGGGAATATCGGAGGTGTCTCTGGGACTGTCAAAGGTGTACCTGGGAGTGTCAGGAGGTGTACCTTGAAGTGTCAGGGGTGTACCTGGGAGGCCAGAGGTGTACCTGGGAGTGTCGGAGATGTACCTGGGAGTGTGAGAAGTGTGGCCTGGGAGTGTCGGAGGTGTACCTGGGAGTGTCGGAGGTGTACCTGGCAGTGTCAGCGGTGTACCTGGGAGTGTCATCAGAGGTGTTCCAGGGAATGTCAGTGAGTACCTGGGAGGCTCTGTGTACCTGGGAGTGTCAGAGGTGGTACCTGGGAGCCTGGAGGCACCTGGGAGTGGAGGAGTGTACCTGCTGTCTGGGCATGCACCTGGGAGTGTCAGAGGTGTACCTGGGAGGCTCAGGGGTGTATTGGGAGTGTCAGGTGGAGCACCTGGGATTGTCAGAAATGTACCTGGGAGTGGGAAGAGGTACCTGGGAGTGTCAGAGGTGTACCTGGGAGTGTCAGAGGTGTACCTGGGAGTGTCGGTGGTGTACCTGGAGTGTAAGACGTGGCAAATTGGGAGTGTCTGAGGTGTACCTGGGGAGTGTCAGAGAAGCACCAGGGAGTGTCACAAGAGCACCTGGGAGTGTAAGTGAGGTGGGGCACCTTGAGTGTGAGAGGTGCACCTAGGAGTGTTTGAGAGGGGTGCACCTGGGAGTGTCAGAGGTGTACCCAGGGAGTATCGAAGGCTTCCACCTGGGAGTGTCGAGTTGCACTGGGAGTGTCGGAGTGATCCTTGGGGAGTGGCCTAGAGGTGCACCTGGGAGTATCATAAGCAGGGGCCTGGGAGGGGTCAGAGGAGTAATTTGAATGTCAGAGGTATTCCAGGGGAGGTCAGTGAAGCCTGGGAGGTCTCAGCGTACCTGGGAGTATCGGAGGTGTACCTGGGAATGACGGAGGTGTAACCTGGGAATATGGAGGCACCAGGGAGTGTCAGGAGGCATACCTGGGAGTTCTCAGAGGTGAACCAAAGAGTGTCAGAGGAGGTCTGGGAGTGTCAGAGGTGTACCTTGGGAGTATCGGAGGTGTACCTGGGAGTATCGGAGGTGTAAATTGGGAGGTCAGAGGTGTACCTGGAGTATCAGAGGTGTACCTGGGAGTGTCAGATATGCACCAGGGAGTGTAAGGGGTGTAACTGGGAGGTCAGAGGTATATCTGGGAATGTCAGGAGGTGCACCAGGAGGGGTCAGTGGATACCTGGGAGTTCAAAGTTGTACCTGGGAGTATCAGGTGCACCTGGGAATATCGGAGGTTACCTGGGAGTGTCAGAGGCACCTGGGAGTGCCTGAGGTGCACCTGGGAGTGTCAAGCAGGAGTTCTGGGAGTGTCGAGGTGTATCTGGCAGTGTCAGAGGTGTACCTGGTGAGTGTCAGTGGAGTACCTGGGAGTGTCAGAGGTGTATCTGGGAGGCCAGGAGGTGTACCAGGGAATGTCAGTGGAGTACCTGGGAGTGTCAGAGGTGTATCAGGAGTGCCAGAGGTGTACCTGGGAGTGTCAGATGTACCTGGGAGGTCAGAGGTGCACCAAGGAGTGTCAGGAGGTGCAACTGGGAGTGTCGGAGGTGTACCAGGGCGTGTCAGAGGTGCACCTGGGAGTGTCAGAGGTGGCACCTGGGAGTGCTCATGGGTGTACCAGGGAGTGTCAGTGGAATGCCTGGGAGGCCAAAGGTGTAACTGGGAGGCTCTGAGGTGTACATGGAGTGTCAGGAGGTGCCCTGGCAGTGTCAGCGGTGTACCTGGGAGTGTCAGAGTAGGGCACCAGGGAGTGTCACAGGAGGCCTGGGAGTGTGAGAGGGGTGGCTGCGAGTGTGAGAGGTGTAATGTGGGAGTGTCTGAGGTGTACTCTGGGAGCATTAGGAGAACCAGGGGAGCAAGAGGTGTACCTGGGGAATGTCAGAGGTGTACTCAGGGAGTGTCTGAGGTGTACCTGGGAGTGTCAGAGGTGTACCAGGAGTGTCAGAGAATACCTAGGGAGGTCAGGAGGTGTACCTGGGAGAGTGAGAGGTGTACCTAGGAGTATCAGAGGCTCACTGGGAGTGTCGGAGCTGTACCTGGGAGTGTCGGAGGCGGACCTGGGAGGTCAGGAGGCAAATTTGGGAGTATCAGAGGTGCACCTGGGAGTGTCAGAGGTGTACCTGGGAATGCGTCTGAGGTATAACAGGAGTGTCAGTGGCACCTGGGAGTCTCAAAGGTGTACGGGGAGTATCACAGGTGTAGCTGGGGAATACGGAGGTGTACTGGGGAATATCGGAGGTGTACCTTTGAGTTGGAGTCTCAAAGGTACCTGGGAGTATCAGAGGTACCTGGGAATATCGGAGGTGTACCTGGGAATATCGGAGGTGTACCTGTGAGGCCAGGGAGGTACCTGAAGTGTAGAGGTGTACCTTGGAGTGCTCAGAGGTGTATCTGGGAGTGTCAGAGGTGTACCTGGGAGTGTCGAGGTACTCTGGGAGTGTGAGAAGTGTACCTGGGAGTGTCGGAGGTGCACTTGGGAGTGTCGGAGGTGTACCTGGCAGTGTCAGCAGGGTACCTGGGAGTGTCAGAGGTGGCCTGGGAGTGTCTGAGGTGTACCTGGGAGGTCTGAGGTGTACCTGGGAGTGTCAGGAGGTGTACCTGGGAGTGTCAGAGGTGTACCTGGGAGTGTCGGAGGTGTAATGTGCGAGTGTGAGAAGTGTATCTGGGAGTGTCTGGGGTGTACCTGGGAGTGTCTAGGTGTACCTGGGAGTGTCAGGGGTGTACCAGGGAGTTCAGGTGAGTACATGGGAGTGTCAGTGGTGTACCTGGGAGGCCGGAGGTGTACATGGAGGTCAAGAGGTAGTATCTGCAGTGTCAAGGTGTACCTGGGAGGTCAGAGGTGTACCTAGGAGCACGGGAGGTTTACCTGGGAGTGGCGGAGTTGTACCGGAGTTGTACCTGGGAGCACGGCAGGACCTGGGAGTCAGAGGTGTACCTGGGAGGTGAGAAGTGTACATGGGAGTGTCAGGAGGTGTACCTGAAGTGTCGGATGTGTACCTGAGTGCCCAGGTGTACCTGGGAGTGTCTGGGGTGTACCTGGGAGGGTCAGAGGTGCACCTGGGATTGGCAGGGGTGTACCAGGAACATCAGTGAGCACCTGGGAGTGTTAGAGGTGTACCTGGAGTGTCAAGAGGTACCTGGGAGTGTCAGCACTGGAGGCTCAGAGTGCACCTGGGAGTGTCAGAGGTGGTGGGAGTGTAAGAAGCCAGTACCTGGGAGCCAGAAGGTGTACCTGGGAGTGTCGGAGGTGTACCTGGGGAGGTCAGGAGTTGGTACCTTAGGGAGTGTCAGAGGTGTACCTGGGAGTGTCAAGCGGTGTACCTGGGAGCAATGAGGGCGTGATCTGGGAGTGCTCAGAGGTGTACCTGGGAGTATGAGAGGTGGCACTTGGGAGGTTGTGAAGAGTACCTGGGAATGTCAGAGTGTATACCAGGTGTCAGTGAAGTACCTGGGAGCTCTCAAAGGTGTAATGGAGTATCGGGAGGTGTACCTGGGAATATCGGAGGTGTACCTGGGAATATGGGAGGTGTACTAGGAGTGTCAGAGGTATACCTGGGAGTTCAGAGGTGAACCAAAGAGTGTCAGGAGGAGTACCTGGGAGGCCGGTGAGGTACCTGGGAGTTTCCAAGGGTACCAGGGAGGCCATGACACCTGGGAGTGTCAAAGGTGTAACTGGAGTGCCGAGTGCATGGAGTGTCAGAGGTGGCAGGCCAGTGGTGTACCTGGCATTGTCAGAGTGTGCCCAGGAGTGTTCGAGTGCACCTGGGAGGCCAAAGGTGTAACTGGAGTGTCGTGGAGGTGTACCCAGGGAGTGTCAGAGGTGTACCAGGAATGTCAGGTGAGTACCTGGGAATGCCAGGGGAGGTGTGGGAGGCCAACAAAATTCTCTGAGTGTCAGAGTTGCACTTAGGAGTGTCAGAGGTGTACCTGGGAGTGTCAAGGTGTACCTGGGGAGTGTCTGGAGGTGCACCTGGCAGTGTTCGAGGTGTGCCTGGGAGTGTCAGGAGGTGCACTTGGGAGGCCAGTGTGCAACTTGGGAGGTCTGAGGTGTTCCTGGGAGTGTCTGAGGTGTACCTGGCAGTGTCTTTAGGTGTACCTGGTGAGTCTGAGGTGTACCTGGGGCAGCACAAGTGGTACCTGACAGCACAAGTGCGGCCACCTGGGAGCAAGTTAGAATTGTATCAGGGAGCACAGAGGAGCACTCTAGGGAATGTCAGGGAGGTGTACTTGGAGGCTGAGGTGTACCTGGGAGTGCCAGAGATGGCCTGGGAGTGTGAGAGGTGTACCAGGGAATGTCAGTGGAAACTTAGGGAGAGTGAGAGGTGTACTCTGGGAGGTTGGAGGTGTGTACCTGGGAGTTTGCGGGTGTGCCAGGGAGGCCAGTGAGTACCCGGGAATGTCAGAGAAGTACCAGGGAGTGTCACATGAGTACCTGGGAGCGTGAGAGGTGTACCTGGGAGGAGAGGTGTACCTAGGGAGTGTCTGAGGTGTACCTGTGGAGTGTCAGGAGGTGTACCTGGGAGCAAGTCTTGAGTGTACCTGAGAGTGTCTGAGGTGTACCTCGGAGGTCAGGGAGGGAACCAGGAGTGAAAGAGGAAACTGAGTGCCAGAGGTGTACCAGGAGTCTGAGGTACCTGGGAGCAAGCCAGATGCACAGGAGCCAGAGGAATACCTAGGGAGTGCCAGAGGTGTACCTGGGAGGTTGGGAGGTGTACCCCAGGAGTATCGGGGTTTACCTGGGAGTGTCGGAGTTGTACCCAGGAGTGTCGAGTGTACCTGGGAGTGTGAGAAGTGTGCATGGGGAGTGTCGAAGGTGTGGCCTGGGAGGTACCTGGGAGTAAAGCCTGCAGGTGTCTCCCAGATGTCTGGGAAAATGGGAGGGTCAGAGGTGTACCTGGGAGTGTTAGGGGGTACCAGGAATGTCAGTGGAGTACCTGTAAGTGTTAGAGGTGTACTCAGAGGCCGTGAGGTGTAACGGGAGTGTTGTGAAGTGTACCTGGCGTCGAGGTACCTGGGAGTGCTGGAGTAAAATGGGAGTGTAAGAAGGCACCGAGCGTCGGAGAGGTACCTGAGTGTCGGAGGTGTACCTGGAGTGTCGAGTTGTACTCTGAGGGAGGCCAGAGGTGCACCTGGGAGTGCCCATGGTACCTGGGAGTGTCTGGAGGTGTACCTGGGAGTGTCAGAGGCGTGTGCCTAGGAGTGCCTGGGAGGTGTACCTCTAGAGTGTCAGAGGTGCACTGGAGTGTCTGAGGTGTACCTGGGAGGTTCGAGGTGTACCTGGCAGTGCCTGGAGGTACCTGGCAGTGCCCGAGGTGTACCTGGCAGTGTCAGTGGGCACCTGAAAGTGTAAGGCACCTGGGAGGCAGAGGTATCAGGGAGGACAGAGAGTACCTGGGAGTGCTGAGATGTACCTGGGAGCAACAGAGGTGTACCTGGTAGTGCTGGGCGGTACCTGGGGAGTGTCTGGAGGTGCCTGAGTGTCAGAGGTGTGCCTAGGGAGTGTCAGAGGCAGCACTTGGGAGCAAGTCAGAGGCGCACCTTGTGGGAGTGTCTAAGGTGTACCTGGGAGTGTCTGAGGTGCACTACAGCGTCTGAGGCACTGGCAGTGTCTGAGGTGCACTCCTGGAGTAGTGCTGGGGCGGTGTACCTGGAAAATGGGCGGCAAAATAACATGGGGGTGTTAGAGGTGTATCAGGGAGTGACAGAGAGCACCTAAGAGGCCAGAGGTGGGAGGCCAGAGGTACCCGGGGAGTGTCAGGAGATGTACCTGGGAGCAAGTCAGAGGTGTATCTGAGTGTTGGACGAACCTGGAGCACAGAGGTGTACCAGGAATGTCAGTGGAAAAACTTGGGAGTGTCAGAGGTACCTTGGACAAGCCAGAGGTACCTGGGAGCCATGGGTGTGCCAGGGGAGTGTCAGTGAGTACCTGGGACGTTGGGAGAAGTGCAAATTATAGGGAGTGTCACATGAGTACCTGGGAGTAGAGGTGTGCACCGGGGAGTGGGAGGCGTACCCAGGAGGCCTGAGGGCGGGTACCCAGAGTGCCAGAGGCCTGGGAGGTCTGAGGTGTACCTGGGAGTGTCTGGAGGTGTGGCCTGGAGGTTAGGGGAGAACTAGGGAGCAAAGAGGTGTACCTGGGAGTGTCAGAGGTGTACTGTGGGATGCCCAGGTGTACCTGGGAGTAAAGTCAGAGATGTACGAGGGAGTGTCAGAGTGAAATGCCTAGGAGGGGGCTGGGAGGTACCTGGAGTGTCAGAGGTACCAGGGAGTAGCGGAGGTTTACCTGGGAGGCTGGAGTTAAAATGGGAGTGTCGAGGCACCTGGCAGTGTCATCAGTACCTGGGAGTGTTGCAGGTGTGCCTGGGAGTGTCTGAGGTGTACCTGGGAGTGTCTGAGGTGTACCTGGGAGGTCAGAGGTGTACCTGGGAGTGTCAGGAGGTGTACCTGGGAGTGTCGGTGGTGTACTTGCGAGTGAGAAGTGCACTCCGGGAGTGTCTGGGGTGTACCTGGGAGTGTCGGGGGTGTACATGTGGAGGCTCAGAAGTGTACCCAGCAGTGGCTGGGGCGAAAATGGGAGCATGAGGTGCACTCAGGAGCATCAGAGGTTTACCTGGGAGTGGCGGAGGCCTGGGAGTGTCGGAGGTGACCTGGGAGTGTCAGAGGTGTACCTGGGAGCATCAGGAGGTACCTGGGAGCAAGTCAGAGGAGTACCTGGGAATGTCAGAGGCATACCAGGGAGTGTCAGTGAAGCATCACCCGGGAGTCCTTCAAAGGTGTACCTTGGAGCATTTGAGGTGTACTCAGAATACCTGGAGGTGTACTGGGAATATGGGAGGTGTACCAGGGAGGTCAGAGGCATACCTCTGGGAGTCTCCCAGAGGTGAACCAAAGAGTGTCAGGAGGAGTACCTGGGAGGCCAGGGAGGTGTACCTGGGAGTTTCTGGTGGGTGTACCAGAGTGTCAGGACACCTGGAGTGTCAAGGTGTAACTGGGAGTGTCGGAGGTGGCTACGGAGTGTCAGAGGTGCACCTGGCAGCAAGAAGGGTGTACCTGGCAGTGTCAGAGGTGTGCCTGGGAGTGTCTGAGGTACCTGGGAGTGTGCTGTGTAACTGGGAGGTCGGAGGTGTACCAGGGAGTGTCAGGAGGTGTACCCAGGGAATGTCAGTGGAGCACCTGGGAATGTCAGGGGAGGTGTATCTGGGAGCAAGCCAGAGGTGTACCTCGGAGTGTCGTGAGTTGTACTTAGGAGTGTCAGAGGTACCTGGGAGTGTCAGCGGTGGGCCTGGGAGTGCCTGAGGTGAACCTGGGAGCAAGTCAGAGGTGCCTGGTAGTGTCAACAAGGTACTTGGGAGTGCCAGAGGTGCACCTTGGGAGTGTCTGGAGGTGTACCTGGGAGTGTCTGGAGGTGTACCTGCAGTGTCGAGGTGTACCTGGCAGAGTCTGAGGTGTACCTGGCAGTGTCAGCGGTGTACCTGAGAGTGTCATGGCACACCTGGGAGTGTTAGGGTCTGTATCAGGGAGTGACAGAGGATTACCTAGAGTGTCAGAGGTGTACCTGGGAGTGTCAGGAGGTGTACCTGGGAGTGTCAGGAGATGTACCTGGGAGTGTGAGAGGTACCAGGGAATGTCAGTGGAAAACTTAGGAGAGTGAGAGGTGTACCTGGGAGCAAATGGAGGTGTACCTGGGAGCCACGGTAAAATAGGGAGTGTCAGTGGAGTACCTGGAATGTCAAAGAAGTGGCCAGGAGTGTCAAGATGAGTACTCTGGGAGTGTGAGAGGTGTACCTGGGAGTGTGAGAGGTGTACCTAGGAGTGCCTGAGGTGTACCTGGGAGTGTCAGAGGTGTACCTGGAGTGTCTGAGGTGTACCTGAGTGTCTGAGGTGTACCTCGGAGTGTCAGGGAGAACCAGGGAGGAAAGAGGTGTACCTGGGAGGCCAGAGGTGTACCAGGGAGTGTCTGAGGTGTACCTGGGAGTGTCAGAGATGTACGAGGGAGTGTCCCAGAGGAATACCTAGGAGGCCAGAGGTGTACCTGGGAGTGCGAGAGGTGTACCCAGGAGTATCGGGAGGATTACCTGGGAGTCTCTGGAGTTGTACCTAGGAGTGTCGGACGTGTACCTGAGAGTGTGAGAGTGTACATGGGGAGTGTCAGGTGTACCTGGGGTGTCGGAGGTGTACCTGGGAGTGTCAGAGGTGTCCCTGGGAGTGTCTGGGTGTACCTGGGAGGGTCAGAGGTACCTGGGAGGTCAGGGGTGTACCAGGGAATGTCAGTGGGTACCTGGGGTGTGGAGAGGTGTACCTGGGGTGTCAGGGTGTGCAGGGAGTGTCAGAAGTGTGCAGGGAGTGTCAGAGGTGTATCTGGGAGTGTCAGAGGTGTACCTGGGAGTGTCAGATATGTACCTGGGAGTGTTAGAGATGTATCTGGGAGTGTTGGACGTGTACCTGGGAGTGTCAGAGGTGTACCAGGGAATGTCAGTGGAAAACTTGGGTGAGTGAGAGGTGTACCTGGGAGTGTCGGAGGTGTACCTGGGAGTTTCAGGGGTGTGCCAGGGAGTGTCAGTGGAGTACCTGGGAATGTCAGAGAAGTACCAGGGAGTGTCACATGAGTACCTGGGAGTGTGAGAGGTGTACCTGGGAGTGTGAGAGGCGTACCTAGGAGTGTCTGAGGTGTATCTGGGAGTGTCAGAGGTGTACCTGGGAGTGTCTGAGGTGTACCTGGGAGTGTCTGAGGTGTACCTGGGAGTGTCAGGGGAGAACCAGGGAGCGAAAGAGGTGTACCTGGGAGTGTCAGAGGTGTACCAGGGAGTATCTGAGGTGTACCTGGGAGTGTCAGAGATGTACGAGGGAGTGTCAGAGGAATACCTAGGAGTGTCAGAGGTGTACCTAGGAGTGTCAGAGGTGTACCTAGGAGTAGCGGAGGTTTACCTGGGAGTGTCGGAGTTGTACCTGGGAGTGTCGGTGGTGTACCTGGCAGTGTCAGCAGTGTACCTGGGAGTGTCTGAGGTGTACCTGGGAGTATCTGAGGTGTACCTGGGAGTGTCAGAGGTGTACCTGGGAGTGTCAGAGGTGTACCTGGGAGTGCCGGAGGTGTGGCCCAGGGAGTGTGAGAAGGGTACCTGGGAGTGTCTGGGGTGTACCTGGGAGTGTCTGGGTGTACCTGGGAGTGTCAGGGGTGTACCAGGGAGTTTCAGTGGAGTACCTGGGAGTGTCAGTGATGTACCTGGGAGTGTCGGGGGTGTACATGGAGTGTCAGAGGTGTACCTGGCAGTGTCAGCGGTGTACCTGGGAGTGTCAGAGGTGTACCTAGGAGTATCGGAGGTTTACCTGGGAGTGGCGGAGTTGTACCTGGGAGTGTCGGAGGCGGACCTGGTAGTGTCAGAGGTGTACCTGGGAGTGTCAAAGGAGTACCTGGGAATGTCAGAGGTATACCAGGGAGTGTCAGTGAAGTACCTGGGAGTCTCAAAGGTGTAACTCGGAGTATCGGAGGTGTACCTGAGAATATCGGAGGTGTACCTGGGAATATGGGAGGTGTACCAGGGAGTGTCAGAGGTATACCTGGGAGTCTCAGAGGTGAACCAAAGAGTGTTAGAGGAGTACCTGGGAGTGTCAGAGGTGTACCTGGGAGTATCGGAGGTGTACCTGGGAGTATCGGAGGTGTACCTGGGAGTGTCAAGGGTGTACCAGGGAGTGTCAGTGGAGCACCTGGGAGTGTCAAAGTTTTAACTGGGAGTGTCGGAGGTGTACATGGAGTGTCAGAGGTGTACCTGGTGAAAGGTCAGGCGGTGTGGCACCTGGCAGTGTCAGGAGGTGTGCCTGGAGTGTCTGGAGGTGTACCTGGGAGTGTCAAAGGTGTAACTGGGAGTGTCGGAGGTGTACCTGGGAGGCTGGGAGGCCACCAGGGAATGTCAGTGAGTACCTGGGAAATGTCAGAGGTGTACCTGAGCAAGCTGGGAGGTGCACCTGGGAGTGTCAGAGTTGCACTTAGGAGTGTCAGAGGTGTACCTGGGAGTGCCGGGCGCGGTGTACCTGGGAGTGGTCAGGAGGTGCCTGGGGAGTGTCAGAGGTGCACCTGGAGGTGCCCGAGTGTGTACCTGGGAGTGCCTGAGGTGTACCTGGCAGTGTCTTAGGTGTACCTGGCAGTGTCTGAGGTGTACCTGGCAGTGTCATGGTGTACCTGGAGTGTCTGGAGGTGTACCGGGGTGTGCCTGGGGAGTGTCAGAGGTGTGCCTGGGAATGTCAGAGGTGTACAGGGTGTCAGGAGGTGTACTTGCGAGTGTGAGAAGTGTACCTGGGGTGTCTGGGGTGTGCCTGGGGTGTCTGGTGCCTGGGGAGTGTCAGGGTGTACCAGGGAGTTTCAGTGGTACCTGGGAGTGTCAGTGGTGTGCCTGGGAGTGTCGGATGTGTACATGGCGTGGAGGTGTGCCTGGCAGTGTCAGCGGTGTGCCTGGGGAGTGTCAGAGGTGTACCTAGGGTATCAGAGGTTTACCTGGGAGTGGCAGGTGTACCTGGGAGTGTCGGAGGCGGACCTGGGAGTGTCAGAGGTGTACCTGGGAGTATCAGAGGTGTGCCTGGGGTGTCAGAGGAGTACCTGGGGAATGTCAGAGAATGCAGAGTGTCAGTGAAGTGCCTGAGATCTCAAGGTGTACCTGGGAGTATCGGAGGTGTACCTGGAATATGGAGTGTATCTGAGAATATGGGTGGTGTGTGAGTGTCAGAGGTATGACCTGGGAGTCTCAGAGGTAGACAAGGTGTCAGAGGTGCCTTGGAGTGTCCAGAGGGTGACCTGGGAGTATCGAGGTGTACCTGGGAATTATCAGGCGTGCCTGGGAGTGTCAGGGTGTACAGGAGTGTCAGCATTATCGGAGGTACCTGGGAGGCCAAGGGGTGTACTCAGGGAGGCTGGGGGTGGAGCACCTGGGAGGCCAAAGGTGTAACTGGAGCTGGAGGCAAGGCGGGAGTGTCAGAGGTGTACCTGGCAGTGTCAGTGGTGTACCTGGCAGTGTCAGGAGGTGTGCTCTGGGAGTGTCTGGAGGTACCTGGGAGGCCAAGGTAACTGCGTCGGGAGGTGTACCTGGAGTGCTGGGGGAGGTGTACCAGGAATGAGAGGAGTACCTGGAATGCCAGAGGTACCTGGGAGTGCTCAGAGGTGCACTCTGGGAGGCCAGAGTTGTACTTAGGAGGTCAGGAGGTGTACCTGGGAGGCCATGGTGTACCTGGGAGTGTCTGAGGTGCCTGGGAGTGTCAGGCGTGCCTGGGAGTGCCTCAGGAGGTGCACTTGGGAGTGTCAGAGGCACCTTGGGAGCGTCTGAGGTGTACCTGGAGCAAGTCTGAGGTGTACCTGGCAGTGTCTTAGGTGCACCTGGCAGTGCCTGAGGTGTACCTGCAGTGTCACATGTGTACCTGGGAGTGTCAGCGGCACACCTGGGAGTAAGAATTGTATCAGGGAGGACAGAGAGTACCCAGGGAGGCCAGGGAGGTGTATCTGGGAGGCCAGAGGTGTGGGAGGCCAGAGGCGGCCTGGGAGTGTGAGGTATCTGGGAGGCTGGACGTACCTGGGCAAGTCAGAGGTGCACAAGGGAATGTCAGTGGAAAATGGGGAGAGTGAGAGGTACCTGGGAAATGGGAGGTACCTGGGAGTTTAGGTGTGCCAGGGAGTGTCAGTGGGAGTACCTGGGAATGTCAGGAGAAGTACCAGGGAGGTCACATGAGTACCTGGGAGGTGAGAGGTGTACCTGGGAGGTGGGAGAGGTGTGTACCTAGGGATTGCTGAGGTGTACTTGGGAGTGCTCAGGAGGTGTACCTGGGAGGTCTGAGGTGCACCTGGGAGTGTCTGAGGTACCTATGCTGGGGAGAACCAGGAGTGAAATAGGTGTACCTGGGAGGCCGAGGTGTACCAGGGAGTGTCTGGTGTACCTGGGAGTGTCAGGGAGATGCATGAGGAGCAAGCCAGAGGAAGGCTCAGGAGTGTAAGAGTGTGTACCTGGGAGGCACAGAGGTGTACTTAGGAGTAGCGGAGGTTTACCTGGGAGTGTCGTGGAGTTGTGCCCCTGGGAGGCCGGAGGTACCTGGGAGTGTGAGAAGTGTACATGGGGAGCAAGCCGGAGGTGTACCTGGGAGTAAGCCGGAGGTGTACCTGAACAGAGGTGTGCCTGGGAGTAAATGAGGTGCACTTGGGAGGCCAGAGGTGCAGCACCTGGAGTGTCTGAGGTGTACCTGGGAGTGCCTGAGGTGTACCTGGCAGTGTCTTAGGGAAACCTGGCAGTGCCTGGAGGTGTACTCTGGCAGTGTCATGGTGTACTCAGAGTGTCAGCGGCACACCTGGGAGTGTTAGAATTGTATCAGGGAGTGACAGAGGAGCACCTGGGAAACAGAGGCATACCAGGAGTGTCAGTGAAGCACCTGGGAGTCTCAAAGGTGTACCTGGCAGCATCGGAGGTGTACCTGGGAATATCGGAGGTGCACTGGGAATATGGGAGGTGTACCAGGGAGTGTCAGAGGCATACCTGGGAGTTCTAGAGAGGTGAACCAAAGAGTGTCAGAGGAGTACCTAGTGCTGGGAGGCATACCTGGCCAGAGGTGAACCAAAGTGTCAGAGGAGTACCTGGGAGTGTCAGGAGGTGTACCCAGAGTATCGGAGGTGTAGCCTGGAGTATCGGAGAAAATGGGAGGCCAAGGTGTACCAGGAGTGCCAGTGGAGCACCTGGGAGTGCCAAAGGTGTAACTGGAGTGCTTGGAGGTGTACATGGATTAAATGGAGGTGTACCTGGGAGGCTAGGAGGTGTGCCTGGAGGTTGGGCTGCACCTGAGTGCCGAGGTGCACCTGGGAGGTCTTGAGGTACCAGTGGGAGTGTCTGAGGTGTACCTGGGAGCACAAGGTGTAACTGGGAGTGTCGGAGGTGTACCTGGGAGCAGCCAGAGGTGTACCAGGAATGCCAGTGGAGGTACCTGGGAATGTCAGGAGGTGTACCTGGGAGTGTCAGAGTTGTGGCCTAAGGAGTGTCAGAGGTGTACCTGGGAGTGTCAGCGGGTACCTGGAGTGTCAGAGGTGTAACCTGGAGTGTCAGAGGTGTGCCTGGGAGCATCAGAGGTGCACTTGGAGTGTCAGAGGTGCAACCTGGGAGTGTCTGAGGTACCTGGGAGGTCCGAGGTACCTGGCAGTGTCATAGGTGTACCTGGCAGTGTTCTGAGGCACTGGGAGTGTCAGAGGTGTACCTAGGAGTGTCAGAGGTACCTGGGAGTTGGGAAGTGGTGTACTGGGAGTGCTCTGAGGTACCTGGGAGTGTCAGAGGTGCCTGGGAGTCGTAGAGAGCACTTGGGAGTGTCACAGAGTGCACCTTGGGAGTGTCTGAGGTGTACCTGGGAGTGTCTGAGGTACCTGGCAGCATCTGAGGTGTACCTGGCAGTGTCTGAGGTGTGAAGGAGTGTCAGTGGTGTACCTGGGAGGTTGAAGGTACACCTGGGAGTGCAGAATTGCATCAGGGAGTGACAGAGGAGCACCTAGGAGTGTCAGAGGGTGTACCTGGAGTGTCAGAGGTGTACCTGGGAGGCCGGATATGTACCTGGGAGTGTGAGAGGTGTACCTGGGAGTGTTGGACGCAGTACCTGGAGTGTTGGGAGGCACCAGGAATGTCAGAAAACTGGAGCTAGGGAGGTGTACCTGGGAGTGTCGGAGGTGTACCTGGGAAAGCCAGGGTGCCAGGAGTCGTTAGTGGAGTACCTGGGAATGTCAGAGAAGCACGGGAGTGTCAAGAGTACCTGGGAGGTGAGAGGTGTACCTGGGAGTGTGAGAGGTGTACCTAGGAGTGTCTGGAGGCTTGGGAGTGTCAGAGGTACCTGGGAGTATCTGAGGTAACCTGGAAGTGTCTGAGGTGTACCTGGAGTGTCAGGGGAGAAACCAGGGAGTGAAAGAGGCACGGGAGTGCAGAGGTGTACCAGGGAGTGCTCAAGGTGCACCTGGGAGTGTCAGAGATGTACGAGGGAGGTCAGAGTGAATCACCCAGGAGTGTCAGAGGTGTACCTGGGACAGAGGTGTCAGCTGGAGGTTTACCTGGGAGGTCGGAGTTGTACCTGGGAGTGTCGGAGGTGTACCTGGGAGTGTGAGAAGTGCAATGGGAGGTTTGAGGTGTACCTGGGAGTGTCGGAGGTGTACCTGGAGCAAGTCAGAGGTGTGCCTGGGAGTAAGCTGGGAGGTGCACTTGGGAGTGCTCAGAGGTGCACCTGGAGTGCCTGAGTGCACCTGGGAGTGTCTGAGGTGCACCTGGCAGTGGCCCAGTGTACCTGGCAGAGTCTTTGAGGTGTACCCAGTGTCAGCGGTGTACCTGGGAGTGTCAAGGGCACCTGGGAGGCAGAAGTATCAGGAGACAGAGGAGCACCTAGGGAGTGGCTGGGAGGTGTACCAGGAGTGTCAGAGGTGTACCTGAGTGTCCGGGGGTACCAGGAGTGCTGCGGAGTACCTGGGAGGTCAGGGTAACAGGGAGGCCGGAGGTGCACATGGAGGTCAGGAGGTGCACCTGGCAGTGTCAGAGGTGTACCTGGGAGTGTCAGAGGTGTGCCTGGGAGTGTCTGGAGGTGTACCTGGGAGTGTCAGAGAGAAGTACCAGGGAGGTCACAGGAGCACCTGGGAGGTGAGAGGTGCCTGCAGGTGAGAGGTGTACCTGGGAGGTTTGAGGTGTACCTGGGAGGCTGTCAGGAGAGAACCAGGGAGCAAAGAGGTGTACCTGGGAAGTTCAGAGGTGTACCAGGGAGGCCTGAGGTGACCTGGGAGTCTGAGAGTGCACCAGGGAGCAACAGAGGAATACCTAGGAGTGCTGGGAGGTACCTGGGAGTGTCAGAGGTGTACCAAGAGCACGGAGGTTTACCTGGAAGCAACGGAGCCAGGCCTGGGAGCAAGTCGAGACACCTGGGGAGGTCAGAGGTGCGTACCTGGGAGTATTAGAGGAGTACCTGGGAGAGCAATACGCACCGAACGAAGCACACTGA